>NC_088379.1:55464393-55767424 GCF_037993035.2 Macaca fascicularis
AATGTGTCACCATCTTTGCTTCCCAAGCAAAATACTTAGTTTGAAAAAGAGAGCAAGTCCAGGCAACAAAATGTCCCCTTCAACAGAAGCTGATGGACATTTCTTAAAAGTTTTCTCAGATATCTTCCATAAGTACAATGACCATATTTTCTAGACCAAAAATATGGATATGTGCTTTGACAAGTACAAGTATTAATATATTTTGAAGATAAAAGACCATACTAATTGAACTCAGAACTGTCTTAGAAAATGCTAAGCATATCACAGTACCTGTAGAAGGACACTATATTTGAAAGTGTGGGTCTCTAAAGCTGTCTCCCTGCCCTGGTGCCAGCCCCTTTCCACCACTGACCCTTAAGAGTGCCGAGGGTCCTTTACATTTTATTTTCCCAAGGCAGAGGGTATTTCATTCTGAGATTTATCTTCCCCTTCCCCCTGTCTCTCTCGGTAGAGCAAGCCTGTGTAGTTGCTCAAATGAGAATAAATACAACGTCAAGGAACACATTTCTTTGATGTTACAATTAAATAAATAAATGCAGTAAAATAAGAAAAGGCAAATACGCATATAGAACCAAAGACAATTTCAGAGAAAAATAGACACATATAAGTTTTTATTTAAATACGTGACTGGCAAAGCATCTCTGACCTTCACAAACTATTTTTCCTACCGAACAAATAAATTTAATCCTGAAACGGAAATTTAGATTTCTAACTCAAGCCTTCTCCAAATGCCAACCTTAATTCTACAAGTTTCCTGAAGGCTATATTTTAAAAATGACCTTCAATGTTGAAGGTCAAATCCAATCTTCTTTGCTTTTGGGTCCCTATAAAGAAAGCTCTCTAATGGTATGAAATATTGTGGTCAAGGGCTCAACCTTTCCAACTTCCAAAGACTTTACCTCAATGGTGATATTGATGCTGTGAATTTCTGAACGACTGGTTCCATCACTCACATAAAAACTAAAAATATCATGGGTTGGCTCAATGCTTTCATGAACACTCTGAAAGTAGTAAATGTAGTTTTCCAGGACGTCTTGAACAGGAAATGATGCCTCTAGGTCACTGGTAGTTTCAGGGCCAAACCGATCACCTGCATCAACACCAAGAGAGCATTTTTACCTTAATCTATCAATTCCTGCTTACCAGGCTGAACTAGAAAACAAGGGATCATTTTCAGCAAAAAAAAAAAAAAAAAAAAAAGAAAGAAAAAAGAAAATGTATTTGAGGATAAAGCTGGGAGAGTGGGATAAGCACAAGACTAGGAACTGGAAGGCCTGGGTCAGATCTGTTTCCTCACTGACTATTTCTCATCTATAAATGGATATACTTGCCCTGCCATTTCCAAAAGGAATCAAATGAGATAAGATGCAAAAAAACTTACAATAATTTATATAACATAGAACCACTGGTTGTTCTATTAGGAGTCTCTGATCATAACATCTGTTACTAGGGTAAGTGACAATACAGAAGCAGAGATTCTACCTTAAGCTCCAGCCAGTTTCAAAACCATTCTATCTGGCATATCCTGCACGAGGAACCCTCTTTCACTACATAAGAAAATGTCAAATGCACATCTTTTAATCTAAAAACATCTGCAGTGTTAACTGTATATCTTTTAATCGAAGAAACATCTGCAGCATGTTTTCACTGGCCCTCCCAATTTCTTAAGGGAACCTCTGCATGGGTCAGAGCCCAGCCCCTGGGATAGAGCACCAGGGCTATTGTGATGCTACAGGTACCATTCAGATACTATGATGCTCAGGTGGGATTCAGGCACTGAGGCACTTGGCTACCACCATTCAGGTACTGAGATGCCCAGTTACCATTCAGAGCTCCACAGAAAATGCTGGCTCAGATTACCCTTCTTATCCCAACCCCAAACACTGCAAAAGGCCCAGGGGAAGAGTTAGCAATATCGAAATGATAGATGTCTTGTCTTTTACTTGATTTTAATTTAAGTCTAATTGATTGATTTGAAATTGTCACCACAATGTTATTCTAGAGAGAGGAGAAAAAGAAAACCCTTGTGTCTTCAAACATTCCCTGGATATACATCAACACAGAAAAGTACAGCTAGCAGATCTGAAGGCAACAGGCTTTCCCCTTCCCTTCTCCATGATCCTTTGCAAAAATCAGATCATAAATTAAAAGGCTATTAACTTCCTAAATTGTAGACAGTGTCATAGTTATTAGAAATCATTTGAAAGAAGAGCTCAACACAATTTTTTTTTCTTTAATGATGAATTTTCTTAAATTTTACCCCTCAGATTTTATTCCTCTAGGCACCAGAAGCTGAGAGAGGTCTAAGTGGCCAGTGACTCAATAATCATTAGGATATACAGTTCAGGGTTTCCAGAAGGAATGGCTAAAATTCCTTCCAATTTTTACTTTTTTCTTCAATGTATCACTTTAAATAGGAGAAATGCAGCTTCCTTATTTGAGTCAAAAATAGCCTTAGTAGTAGCTGGGCAAGGTGGCTCATGCCTGTAATCCCAACACTTTGGGAGGCCAAGGCAGGAGGATTGCTTGAGCCCAGGACTTGAAGACCAGACTAGGCAACATAGTGAGACCCTGTCTCTACAGAAATTACCCCCCCAAAAATTTGCCGGACATGATGGTGCATGCCTGTAGTCCCAGATGCTTGGGAGGCTGAGGTAGGAGAATCACTTGAGCCTGGGAGGTCGAGGCTACAGTGAGTAGTGATTATGTCATTGCACTCTGACCTGGATGACAGGGCAAGACCGTGTCTCAAAAAAATAAAAAGCCTAAGTAAAGTAAATGATGCCTAAAAGTATACACAAATGTAATAGTGCCTCATTTCAAATCACTGGAGAACACGCTATTAAACAAGTGAATCTGTCACTGAAGCTTTAAGCTCCAATCCTTTCCATTTAAAAAACGTTACCTTCTATTTTTGACATAAATCATTCTTATTAATGTGCTACCTGCTTTCTTAAACAGAATATATGATGTGCAAATTAAATAGGTGTTGATGCGCACAGGCGATCATTGTGAACATCCATTACTGCATAGCACTGGAACATAGCGATACCCAGAGGGAATCAAGGAGGGTCCTGTCTTGTTTGTGCCAGTCTTGAATGAATTCAGGCTCCATGCCATTAGATTTCATACCTAACAAAACAATTACTCTTTCTTCTCTTGGTGAAAACTAAAAACTGGTTCTTTTAACAGTTTTTAAAAAGATGCTTTTCTGATCACCTAGGTTCTGAATTTAGGTAGCTAGTTTCTTTTCTTTTTTGAGGCAGGGTTTCCCTCTGCCGCCCAGGCTGGAGTGCAGTGGCATAATCACAGCTCACCACAGCCTCAAATTCCTGGGCTCAACTGATCCTCCTGCCTCAGCCTCCCAAGTAGCTGAGACTACAGGCATGTGCCACCACGTCCAGCTAATTTTTAAATTTTTATTCTTTTCAGTGGAGACAAGGTCTTGCTATGTTGCCCAGACTGGTCTCAAATGCATGGACTCAAGCAATTCTCCCACCTCGGCCTCCCAAAGTGCTGAAATGACAGGCTTGAGCCACTGTGCCCAGCTGCTAGTTTCCTATACATAACTCACACGCAGCTCTAAACAGAGGCAGAGGAGCCTCTCCCATGGGGCAAGGGATGGGGTCTTCAGTTAATACATCTTGTGATAATTATTTTGCCCTCCTAAATGCTTTTTTGTTCCTTTCACGTTTATACCAATATTATTGGAGAGCAGCAGTTCTCTAAGTGTGGTCCTTGGGCCAGCAGCAATGGCCTCACCTGTGAGCTAGTGAGAAATGCAAATTCACAGGCCCACACCAACCTCCTAAAACAGGAACTCTGGGGTTGCTGCTCCAGGAAACTGTTTCACAACAGTTTCAACCCTCCAGGTGATTCTATTGCACCTTAAAGTTTGAGAACCACTTTTTAGAGAGACTGAAGCTTGCCAGAAATTTGACTTCTAAGCCAGGGGATAGTCCTCTCTATGGAATATCTCTGCACCTCCATGTATTCCAGGTTGACATAAAATCATGTTAGGAAGGCTTAATAAAAACCACACGGAGAGAAGGGGTGGTTGGGGTAGATATCCTTTCATTTCTCACCTTCGCCTATGAGCTTCCTTCTGCAAGAAAGGCCACTTTCCCTCTGCCCAGGGTGATTCCTACTAGCCCTTCAGGTCCCAACTCAAATGCCACTTCCTCAGACTTTTCTGCCTTCCCAGCAAAAGTCATTGCTTTGTCCTACTTACCGTCTCAGGGCTTTGCTCCTTTCCCTGTCCTGGCATTTTTCATTTATTGTAATTTGTCAGTCTTCCTATCTGTCTCCCACTCAAGGCACATGAGTCTGTGTCTTATCCTTACATCCACTTTATCTAGCACAAACATTTGTTGAAATAAACCTAATTCTGCAATAAACAGATCTGAGGCACACGTTGAAAGGCAAGGTGGGAAAAAGACTCAAAACTTCTGCAGGAAAACATGAGACTACTGCTAAGTGAATTTCTGGTTACCAGGCTCCAATCCCAGGCCCCATGCTGGCCCCAGACGCCTGCAGTCAATGGCCTCGCCATGGGAGCTGCTAGCTGCATGCCAATTAGAGCCCAGCGCTGGCGCTCAGGCAGCTCCGTGCAGGAAAAGCAGCACAGCAACCTGCCATGAGCTGTCTCAACTGCCAGTCACAGCAGGTCTCAGGGGGCCACGGACAGTACATACCTTCTTGCCTGTCCTTCTCTGTGATAACCACCAGAGTGTTCAGGGCAGATGGTGGAGGGGAGGGCTGTGGAAGAGGGTGTCACAGACAGACAAGCTTGCATTTCAATTCATGTCATATATGTAGAAGGAGCTGAGACAGAAGCTATGGTTCAACTAAACTGCAGCTGCCTCACAATAAAAGGACAGGAATTTTTACTTCCTGGACACTCAGTTCTGAGTGTAATCCACAAGCCGTTCTGCCCCATTGCTGGCATTCCAAATCCCCTTTCCCTGCTCTATTTTTTTCCATAAGATTTATTCACCTTCTAACATCGTACACAATCTTCTCATTCATTAGGTTTTTTATTTGTCTCTCCCACCCCCCAACCAGGATTGAAGGCACTGTGAAGGGAGGGGGTTTTGTCTGTTGTTATATCCCTAGTGCTTAAATAAGTGCCCAGCACACAGAAAATGCTCGTCAAATTTTTGGTGAATGAATGAAACCTTCCTTCCTTCCATTTTTTCAAAATGGTTCCCCTCCTCTGTAGTTCTCCGTCTCCATGTTTAGCTGGAAGCAAGGTCCTGCTCCCTCTCCCCTCCCTTCTCTCAAGGTCCTGAACAGTTCTACAGGAAGTGGTACCTGTTCCTGTGTTCTCAATGCAGCCATATTTGGGCAGAGCACTTAGTTTAATGATGGCATCTCCCTGGAGGTTGTCATCATCATCAGTAGCAAAAAAATGGTGAAATGAGAGTGGGGCTCTCCCTCCCTCATCAACCTAGGAAAGAAAAGAATGTAGAGAGTCCTTGGTAATTTCACATAACCACAATAAAAAAGAGCTGGATTGCAAAGTGCTGCCCGGGTGACCTTCCAGCACCAATGCCGCTTCTTTGAGGAGGCAGACCCTCTACAGACGAGATGAGGAATGTGTATGTTGCTGAAGCCAGGCAATCTTTTAGTGCCTCTCAAAGCTATAGTCAGACGTGATGACTTCTGTATCTCCCTTCAAAGTTGCACTTCATTCAATGATGGATCTGGTTATAAAGCAGCTCTAGCCCATTCTAATCACCCACCTCAGTTCAGCTGCCTGCCAGGATGGCTGCCTTCCTTCCACATCAACATTCAAAAGCCCACAGCTAAAGAATGATAGATCCAGTTCTCCTGCAGATACTGTGAGGGTGACTGTGTCCTATAGGCATTCTCATCCAGAATAAAAGTCCCGTTTATTTTTTATATTATATATTTACAGGTGTGTAGCAAGAAAGGTTCACCGAATCTGAAAGCTAGTGCTTATCTTAATGTCAAGGAGGAAAATAAATCACTATAAGTAAAAGCAGTTGCTCAAACTGATTTTTTTCCTTTGGAGTTCTATTTTGTATGCTAACCCCGCAACCTGAGCCTGGTGTTTTTCTCTAGCCTGCTGGAGATGGTCAAGCCATTTCACCCTGAACAACTCTTGGCTAACTGTAGGAAGATCTATAAATTACAAAGGGGAAGGTCACTCTGACTCTGGGAATGGGGACAGTCCAAATGGCTTTTCCAAGGTTTTATGTAAAAATGGAAAAATGGGAGGAATATCAGAAATAATTTAGTTTTATGAAATAAAATAACTTAGAAATAACTTAGTTTTATGAATTTTCAGTTGCTCAACAAAACCAGAAAAATGCCTGAGTTTTTGGCATTATGGTATGTACATACAGCAGGGAGGAAAGTGAATTAACTTTTGTGAAATCCCTACTACGAACTGGGTACTGTACTAGGGGGTTTCCATACAATTTTATTAATCATTAGAGAAACTCTTTATGTAGTAGAAAATGATAATATTTTAAAGACAAGAGCCAGGTATGGGACTACAGGTCCACAGTCTCACTTTCTAGGGAGGCCGAGGTGGGAGGATTGCTTGAGCCCAAGAGTTCAAGTTCAGCCTGGGCAACATAGTGAAACCTCCTCTCTTAAAAATAAATAAAAAATAATAAAAAAAAGAATTTAAAAAAGACAAGGAAACAAACCATAAAATAAAAATATAAAAGACAAGGAAACTGAGGCAAAGAAAGATTAAGTGTATGGTCCAAGGTCACTCAGCTGATGAATAACAGAACTGGTACTTGAACTCATGTCTGGGTATTCAATGATGAGAATGCATTGTATTACTCTGCCCATAAAGGAACTGTCAGTATTATTTACAGTGCTAAGTACTAACTTGATTTAAGGAGTGATTCGGGGACATTGTCCAAGTGTTAGTTGCTGCCAACATTTGATTGCAAACTCTTCAAAGATATATTCTTTTTTAATTTTTATTCCCAATACTAACAACATCTAGCATGGTGACTAGTACATAAATATTTGTTGACTAAATAATGTAGATATAATGATTTGATCTTCTGCATATTTATTTTCATACTTAGAAAAACACTCACAATTGAAAACCATGCATATCTTGATACTGCTGCCTGGATATTTTGGGGGAAATACCTGGCAGCCAGTTTAGGCAGAAATCCTTCATTTACATGACTACAGATTCCAGCTCTCCATAGTACTCTCTGTTTATTGATCTGAGAATTGTTTACCGTGATAAGGTCAGCAAAAGCAATGACTGGAGGTGGATTTTCAGCAGGAGTGATCATGATGGTAAACATCTGATTATCCAGATGGTTGTGTTCCATGTCAGAGACAGAGAAATAGAAGCTATCAGTAACCAGATGACCATCCGTTTCAAACACAGCTGAGTATCTATAAAAAGCCAAAAAGAATAAAACGAATAAGCCACGATGACAAGTCAGGTAAGATGGCTGCATCGTTGTTTAAAAATGGGGCCAAACTAATATACTCTTTCAACAGAGCTACAACTAGTTGCTGAAATATTTTCATATAAGTTTTTAAGAATCTGTCAAATATATGAAGTGATTATGTACCTGATTTTCTTGTTATTGATGTCTTCCATTGTGAAATTGGAAAATTCTGAGAGTTCTTCCACCTCAGGTCCTGAGGTTCTTAAGAGAGTACCATATGTGGGCAGGTAATTTAACCGAATCCAGATCTCTGGGTCGGGGGAAGAATCATCCTAATCAGGCAAAGATGAGGCAGGACATGAATGCACATTTGCAGGAATAAACACTTCCAGTAGCTAAAGATCTATTGGTACTTCTCTCTCTGCTAATTGGAAAAGTCTCTTTCCCTTTGTCATAAACAACATTATTTCAAACTACAGTAAAAATCCCAGTGTTTATTCTTCCCCAAATTTCTCTTTGATAACATCTTTTTCTAAGAGTAGCTCAAGGTAAGAGAAGGGAAACGCACTTTAGGGTCGTGGCATGAAACAAAGAGATGCCTTATTGTTATCAATACCATAAAAGCTGTCAAAGATTTTATTTTTAAGCTTTTAGTAAAAAATAAAACTTAATTATCTATAAGTCATCAACCTGTAAACACAGATGTAGGATTTTTCTAGAGTTTCTAAGAATGGTTTGCTTCTAAGAAACAGGCAAATTTTCTTTATAACATATAATACAATGATAAAATTCCATGAAACAGAAAAAAAGTTACCTAGCTTAGCCAATGGCTCTCTTTAAGCAATATTCAATATGATAAAATTTTAAATTAACAAAAGAATGTATGAAGTCATGGATTTCATTTTATCAGCACCGAATCTATGAATGTTCACTTCCAAGATGCCTAATCTTAACAAAGACCATTTCTCTTTCCTTCTACATTGTTTGTTGAGAAATAAAAATGACTTTCTCTGTTACAACACGGACAATAACAATGTCTTAATGAACAATTTCCTCTTTCTTCAAGAATATTTTTGGAAACATCTGGGAGGCAGGCAACATCTTCTTATAAAGTTTCCCTGAGTCATTCAGTTTTTAGGGCTGTTGATTGTGAAAATGGGGGCACTCTACCCTTTACCACATCAACAATGAAAATTAATGTTGCATGGTCACTTGTACTTTCAAAAGCAAATTTTCATGCTATGTTGTACAGTTAGTTGAGGTATAGGATCACGAATGTCAGCACAGACACCAAGAGGGCGGGGGGCCAACAGGTTTTAGTCTGTTCTCATTTCTATCACCAGAGACCTTTTAAAGTTAGTAGTTGAGAGTCTCAATTCAAGATCACTGAATTTTCCATATTTCCTCATATCACTTGACACTAGCAAGAAAGGAACCTAAATTCATCAAAGCTGCAAGACTTCAGAAAGTTTTCCCTATATTTATGTTCTTTTAAACATTCCCCACATGGGTTATCAAACACAATATGTAGACTCCAAAAGACTGCTTCCTAATATTACTACGCATTCCCTCCGAGAGAGACTTTAAAAAGAGTTTTAAGGTGTTGTCTTCTGAATTGCTGATAAACTACAAGGACAGAGCTCCTGGCTCCTACTTAAAATGGATAACTTCTAAATTTCACATTGACAAATTTGCCCAAAACACTACTTTATTTCATGGCAGGCATATCTTACTATGTATTTCGAATCTCATATAACTGCTAGGTTTGAAAAAGTGGGAAATCAGCTAGACTTTTTTCCTGAAAGTACTGTCATGATTTAAAGAAAATCACTATTTTAAGATATCCCAGATATTGGAGGTACAAAAAATGTATAAGAATACAGACCTTGTTCTCATGTAAATTTCTGTTCAAAGACCTTCTTATCCCTTTTGTATTAATTTATTTTTTCATTTTCTTTTTATTGTTTTTACATCATGAACCCATCATTCAACACGAGGACTAGAGCTCTGAGAATAACTAACATTTTATGTATGTGGCCCTTCTTCCTGTCTCTGGGCCTCCCATCACCCTAAATCTTGTTTCTTATTTTCTTGATTTTTTAAAAATAGCTCGATGTATTACCACAGAATACATATTTTTAGTTTTTATAACTTAGAAATATGAAGTTGACTTTACTCTTTTGCAATTTATTTTTTAAACTCAATATTAGACTGCTAAGATCCATTTATATTGTTGGACGTCACTATAATTCATCCGTTTTGAGGTTCGCTAATATTCTGTCAAGTCGGTAGACCACAAGCTATCCATTATCTTGTGATGGGCATTTGGTTTGTTTCAATATTTTCACTGTTACAAATAGTAGTGCTATGAACATTCTTGCACAAGTCCTTTGCTGTGTATGTGAAAGTTTCTCTTGGGTAGTAATCTAGGAATCGAATGGTTAGGGTATATGAATAATTATCTTCACATGGTAATGCCAAATTCCTTCCCAAAGTGGTTGATCCAGTTTACACTCCCATCAGCAAAGTAAAGAACATCCTGTGAATCCATTGTCTTCCCCACACTTGGTATAAAATGGTATATGGTTTTAATATGCTTTCCCTGACCACTAATGAAGGTGAATATCTCTTCACATGTTTATTGACCACCCGGGTTCCTCTTCTGTGGAATTCCTGTTCGTGTCTCTTGCTTATTTTTCTACTTGATTATCTTTTTCTTCTTGATCTGCAGGAGTGTTATATTTCCTTTGTTATTTTTAGCTATATATTTTGCAAATATTGTTTTCTCATTTGTAACTGGCCTGTTTGCTGCCTTTATGGTGTGTTTTGATGAACACAAATTTAATTTTTAATATAGTAAAATGTACCAATCTTTTATAGTTAGACCTTTTTGTTTCTAGTTTAAGATGTTCTGCCCTTCCTTAATATCCCAAAAAAATTCACTTATATTCTACAAAGATTTGTAAAATTTTACTTATGGTTTTTCAGTACTTCATCTGTCTGGAGTTAATATCTGCATACGGTGTGAAGCAGTGTACAAATTCCTTTTTTTGTCACATATAATCATTTTGTGCAGATCCATGTTTTAAAGAGTTTCTCCTATTTCCACTGCTCTGGCTTGCTATTGCTGTTTTGTTTTTTTGTTTTGTTTTGTTTTGTTTTGTTTTTCTTGAGAGAGTCTCACTCTGTTGCGAAGGCTGGAGTGCAGTGGTGTGATCTTGGCTCACTGCAACCTCCACCTTTTGGGTTCAAGCTATTCTCATGCCTCAGCCCCGAGTACTGGGATTATAGTCACACACCACAATGCCGGGTTAATTTTTGTATTTTTAGTAGAGACAGGGTTTCACCATGTTCCCAGGCTTATCTCAAACTCCTGACCTCAAAAGATCTACATGCTTCGTCCTTCCAAAGTGCTGAGATTACAGGCATGAGCCACCGCGCCCAGCTAGCATCTCTGTTTTATATTACAGTTCCATGTGTGAGTCTGCTTTTGGATTGTCTAATATATTCCTCTGCTACACTATTTTAAATGCTGTATATTTAATACATGTTGGTTATCTGGTAAGGTAAATCCCTTTGCCTTCCTACTATTCTTTTTCAGAATATTCATCATTTGTTTTTGTTTGATGGTTTGTTTGTTTTTGAGACAGGGGCTTGCTCTGTCATCCACCCTGGAGCAAGTGCAGTGTGTGGTGGTCCAACCAAGGCTCACTGCAGCCTCAACCTCCTGGGCTCAAGCAATCCTCCCACTTCAGCCCCCAAGTAGCTGGGACTACAGGCATGAGCTAACACGCTTGGATAATTTTCATATTTTTGTAGAGACAAGGCCTTGCCATGTTGTCCAGGCTGGTGTTCTTTCTTACATATTTTAGAATCAGCTTACTAAGATCCATAAAAAGTCCATTAGGCTTTTGATTGGAACTGAATTGAATTGAAAGATTGTTTGGCGAGGGAACTGATGCCTTTTCAATATTAAATGTTCCTACGCATGAATATGGCATGTCTTTTCATTTATTTAATACATTTTAAACGTCTGTCAATTAAGTATTATAATTTTCCTGTAAAAATACTGCCAGTTTTTGCTAGATTTAGACCAAGGGACATGCTTTTTTCTTAATGTTATTATGGTAAGATCTTTTTAGTTACATTTACTGGCTGTTTTCTTTTCTTGCTTATATATAGAAATGCTATTGCTGTCTGTTGATCTTATATCTGGCCCCTTGATAAATTCTCCTTTTTTTCTAATACTTTTTGTCAAGAGATTGTTTTCTACATAGTCAGTCATAGCATCAATTTTCTCTAGAAGTTACATAACTTTTGCTACATTTACTCTTAGGTATGTAATATGTAATATTAATATACACAGAATAATATTTTGAATAATTTTATTTTTGGCTGGTTCATAGAAATGCTATTACTGTTTTAAGATTAATTTTATCCTCCCCATATTACATATGAGAAAACTGAGGCCTGGAGAGTTTAAATAACTTGCTAAGGGTCACGATGCTAGTAAGTGGTGAGCTTGGATTAAGATCCATCCATTGTAACTCCAGAACCCATACTGTTCTTTTCCTGTTTACTCACAGTGCATAGCAAACTGTATATATAAAACCACTGCTAAGAAGCAAATTACACAAAATCCAACTTTCGCCTTTTTGTCTCCTCCAACATCGTATCACTCTCTTCCAGTTAATAACACTTAAACTAAGAACAGACTCATCTGTTCCTAAATCTTTATACTCTGTCCCATTTGTGACTAGGATTTCAGATGGTTTTTCCAATCTTTCTAGATGTTCATGGAAAACTTTCTAACTATGCATATCTGGAAAAGTTTTTTCATGACTCTTAGCACAAAATTCTTCTACAACGCTCAGAGAAAGTTAGTGTATAACCTACCTAAGTCTTCAAAATGTATGCTATGCTTTCAGCAGGCTAGAATAGTTCTTTTGGAGTTTTCTGCTCTGGTGGGTAAATTCACATTCAATCAATTTCTGAAAATACATGTTCAGTTGCCAATGGGCTTGCAATTTGATATGCAGCTTATAATATGCAGTTAATGGGCAGGAACTGCTCCTGGAGCACTATTTTGGACTGTGAAACATTTTTCAAGCCTTGGTGATCTACTGATTAAATCTGAATTCATACATTTTTATGAATTCACGAGTTTCAAAAGATTCAAAAGACCATAACTTACAGTAAAAATCACCTGTCAATTAAAAACAAAAAACAAAATCAAAGCTTTTCTGAAACTAGAGTAGACCCGTGAGAAGAATTAGGGTGGAATGCATTTTCCTATAACTGAAGAAAGGACCATTTGAGGGGAAAATCTGTGTAAAAACAATTGTTCCCAGGCCAATGCTTGATCTTACATGCTGCTATTCAGGACTACATTTTATAGTGGGATTCTTCAGCCCAGAAAAGGTTAGTTAAAAGTATATGGCATTAAAAAAATAAAAGTCTAGGTCATTAGTTGGAACTTTAAGATTAGTAAAGGAAAAATTCAATATGATTAGCATTCAGATAATCATTCTTCCTTTCAAGGCATTGTAAAAACTAGTCATTATTATGTTTACATAGAAAGCACATATCTGCTTACAACATACATAACTGCAAAATAAAATTAATCATCCTCATTATCCTTAGCTCCTGAGGTAGAATCAAAGGAAGAAGATGAGTTTAATTACTCAGGATCCCTTATAAAGTCAGGGCCAGACCAGGAAACAAACTCGAGTCCTTGATCCTCTCCTTGGCCCCCCAAATCACACTGCTTCTTGTGGGGCACGAGAAGGAGGGTGAGTCAGTGAACTGGCTGGGAAATCTGACAGAGAGGCACTGCCGCAGGGATTTTTCAGCATTCCATCTAGACTAGACCTGAGACAGAAACTGATGACAAGTGGGCTTTCTCTCAGGGGCCGTGAAACATCATTACCTATTAGTCATTGATCACATAAGCTCTAAAATGTTCTTTTCCTAAACTTCCCATTGGAAATATAATAGATGGAGCTTAAACAACGGGGGCTTGGGCTTTTACAACACTGGCCCCCTTTCCTGTTGACAATCACCCATCCCTACACATACTCATTGTGTTTTCTCATTCACTTGTCTGCTCATGAAACACTAGGAGAAGCAGGATAAAGAGTGTAACTACTCCTAAGAGTAGAAGGTAGGGAAGTTGAGAAAAAGGTTCTTTACGTGACCATATACCTGCTGCCCCAAATATTCAGCCATGGCGTTGCTGTCCAGTCTGCCCCATCAGAAGGTGTGGTGGAGAACAAGTAGAGCAAATGGAAGAACTTACCACGTAAGCAAGGTGTGACCTAGTGATTATGGCTGTGCTTTTACTGGCAACAGTAATGCTTAGAGAGGAGCCAGCAGCCAGTCGAGGTCCTTGGTCTTCTGACAGGGACACCTCTACTCTCACTTCCAGCATTGTCACCGTGAGGCCATCTGTGACTGAGATCTCCATGCTGTCTTCTCGGGCAGAGGAACCATCATGTATATACTGTAGAGCATTTTTCTCAATATCCTCATAGGTGAAAGTGTCACCTTCCAAGAATGAAACAAATTGCAAACCAGTTGCTTCTGGGAATAATGCTTTTCATTATATAGCACCTTTGTTTTCAGGATTTTAAGGTTCATATAGGATCATAAACTTAGGGAGGTACAAGCTAATCCAATCACTCACCTACTATAGGATTCCCTTTATACCACCCTTGAAAAAGGGTAGTTTCTCCTTTAACACTTTTCAAGGTGGGAGGATCATTGTTTTACAAGGTAGCTAATTCTACTGAAGATAGTTCTAGGTTTATTTTTAAGTTCTTAAGTATATTGAGCTAAAATCTGCCTCTATAATATCCAGTCATTATTCCTAGTTCTAGAAAAATAAAGAACAAGCCTCTATTATTTATGACAGCTCTTTTGGAATCTTATCTTGATACCGAAAATTTTTTGAAAAAGTTAAGAAAATAAATTATACTTGATGAACCTTTAAGAAGTCTTTGCTTTATTTGGAGTTTTTAAAATTAAAAATGAAAAAATATACTTGAAGTTAGAAACCTAAACTGTGCATTCTAGAGTACTAATTCATGATAAATTTGATAGGCATTATGTAAAAAAAAGTTCAAGTTCACACACCTTTATGGAAAATGTGAATAAATAAAATTTAAAATATTTTTTATACAGCAGGATTCATTTTAGTATATAAATACTAAAGCTTCTCAAACTTCATGGAACCCTTTTTATGAGAAATGCCTCTTAGTGCCATGAGCCCTAATGATTTCACAGAACACAGTCGTGAAATTGCTCTTCTTGGATATTATATTCAACTCTATCTTTTGATAGATTATTAGTTCTAATAATTAGTGCTATGTAATGAGATTGAATAATTTACTCATTCTCTCTATTCATCTTCTAAGCCTTCTGTCTCAACACTATGTTAATGTATTTTACTGGTGCTGGTGGCATTATGTCCATAAAAAGGTAATAAAACTAACTTTTTACCAATAGCTTTAGATCTTATATGTTAACTGCACAAATACAGATTAAATGTAATGTTAAAGAAATTAGACAATGACTGTCATGTTCCTAAAATAGTTCCCTGGGAATGTTTCAAATCTATTCTAATGACATTTCTTTAGTTCAGTAAAGTTTTGAGTCTACCTTTGTGACTCCCAAATGCTTACTGGTTGTTCTTTAAAATTCCATTTACCATCAATGGCAAAGATTAGCCCACCAGTGATATTCGGGAGAATGGATTACTGCATCTCTAAAAGGAATCATACAAAGGTTTTGAGAAAGTAGAGATTGTTGGAAGAAGAGATAGCATCCAGAGGTGGGTATTTTGAAAAGGACAATAATCACTTCAATGCATAAGAGCTGACTATTAAAAAATTAGATACACTTGTGTCCTTTGTGGTTTTCTGTACCTTCTAAATAATGAACATATATTATTTTTTATAATTAGAGGAAGCACAATAAGAATTATTTTGAAAAGCTGATCACATTACCACACTGTTACATCTCATAGACAATACTTCAAAAATGTGTTCCTTTTTTTAACAGATGAAGACAGACGTAGTTAACACTATCAGAGTCACAGCACTAAAAATATTATGAAGATTTACATACCAAATTAAGACAGATTCATCTCCATGAACAGTGCTAGGAAAGTGGCAGCTGATCCCTCATATGGTGTCACTTTGAATGCATTAACTCCAACTTTCAGAAATCACCCATTTCACCTATAGTTTAAGGAACTGGCTTCACAGTGTTCAGGGTGGGGCCAGGGGCAGGTGTGGGGCAGGGGTGGAAGTGGGAACAGGAAGAAGTCTCAAATATCAAAGCCAATGAAACTCACACAAAAATGAAAAAGCTCCTCATTGTCTGTATCGCAAAGACACTTTGCTCTTGTCTGAGACACATACAACTGATTGTAGAGCAAAAAATCCTTCAAGCAGGTCAGTGACAGAGTGTGTAGCTACCTGTGGCCATCGGCCTTCGGAACTCAGCTGTGTGCTTAAGGAGCACACCATGCTGTGGAGGTCTCCGAAGCTCAAAGAAGAGTTCTTCAGGTGCTGTCTCAGCGTCTCTTACTACCACCTGAAGTCCTACAGCAAGGAGAAGGAAGCGTGGTGAGAGAGAAAGCATACATTAAAGATGACAGACTCTGTATATATTAAAGCCACAGGCCAGGCTAGGAGTCACACTGTGAATAATCTGATTGTTATCAGAAAGTACTGCTTCATTCCAATCAGGTACAAAAGAGTGAAAACAGATAATGCAGTCAATTCCTGCACTGCAAGTAGGTTCTTCCAAAAGTTCACATAAGGTAGTTCTGAATTTAGAACACCTTTTTTCTTCCATACAAATGACAGCATGCACAGAGGAAGCCCACAGCTAGGTTAGCCCTGACCAGCTGGGTTAGATTTTCTTCCAGAAAATCCTCCTATAAACGGTTTGGCATTTCATTGTTTCATCCCTTCTTATTTTTCTAAAGCTACAAAGTGAGCAATGATCACAAAGGTGAGGTGTAGGGTTAAAGTGACAGTCGTCTTTGTACACGTGACTTATTTGTAAGTTTGGTAATAATTAATTTTAGGCCAAAACCCATAGGTAGAAACTGGATAAGGATCTGTAGAACACACCTAACAAAAATCACAATACCTACTGTTTATTAGTAAAATATTTTTGATAAAAGAATACATTTCTAAAGAGTAAATTCACTAATTAGTACATATAACTATGTACAAAATAACTGGGTCAACTCTAGTTCTTCACAACTTCTGAAGCTTCTTGTGACCTGTCATTTCTCCCGCTACTCTTCACTTTCTAAATAGAAACAAGAGCCACCATTGAAATCCCGCTCCCCTCTATGTTCTTCTCGCCGCTCTATCACTTTATATTTTAGTGATGGCAACAAAGCAAACTCCCAGAAAATCAGTTCTGTGTTGCGTTCCACTGATCACTGGCCTCTGAAGGCTTCATTTCCTTCTCTCTGTGTGGCTTCTGTTTGCATAGAAATGGGCAGGAAGAAGGATACAGGTAAGAATACAGGCAACTTCTGGAAGAGGAGTTTGCTTTTTTGGTAACCATCAAGAGGTTTCCCATCAAGAGGTTTGGAGAGGGGCAGCAACATGATCCCATTTCTAAAGCCATGTTTCTATCAGGCTCCGAGTTCTTACCTACAGAAGTGCTGCCTCCTGGGCTGACCGCCAGCCTTGGGGCTGTGACCTGGAACACTGGCAGTTGCTGATCACTGGGAAGTAAGTGAATGGTGAGGACCATCTCCGGACTTGTGTGGTCTCCATCCGAAACTAAAAAGGATAAATGCACACACACACAGACACACACACACACAGAGACACACACACACACATGAATCAACTTGTAGTCTGGTCATCTTCAGGCAGTCTCCACAAATATGTAGCTAGAAACTTTTTTACACTACTTTAACCTTTGAAGAGATGCTTACAAATGAAGAAAGTAAGCAAGCAAGATACTGTAAGCTATTCCTTTTTCTAAGGATAAGAAAAAAGATAAAGAACCATAATAACAAAATCATTCTAAGAAGTTACTTACACAAAAAAAGGTGATCTTGATAAATGTTAGTGGAAAGGAAGGTAATACAAAATCTGCACCTGTAGACGCTACTGGTAAAGGCTTTTGATTATGGAAATATTACTTGATTCAATTCATTCCCTTAATATTCCAAATAAATATTTTCTTTCATGAACTCTTTTAGAAGTGGCATGTCTATGTCTCATTAGAAAAGAATATTTTTTAAAAGGACAGACAACACCCATACCAATGTCTCTAAGGGCATTAGTTTGGAAGTAAGCAGATCCATTTTTACTTGGTCGTGATGCACAATGCCATAAATAGTGAACAAAACAGTGACCTTAAAATTTTATTTCCCTGGATTTTTGACATCCAAATGAACACTCATCCCTGAGGGAAACATGAGAGCAGAATTGCCTCACCCTTGATGCTTATTTCTGCTTTTCCATAACTTAACACCCTATCTTTTCCCTAAAAGCCAGTTTTGGAGGGATATTTGCATCATCAACTCATCAATGTGTTTATCTGTAGTGGTCTTTAAGAAAACTGCACTGTCAATTATTTTAAATGTGTGATTAGCTTGTCTATGGGTTGGTTATGAGAAACTGGTTTCCTTCCTCACTTTCTTCTGGACTTAGTAACAAGCCAGCAAGAATCTTGCTTAAACAAAGTCAAGCATTGCTCAGAGACTTGTAGTAATGATTCTATTCAAGTTTTAGATTTGTCTTTTCCTTGAGACAGATCTGAAAGATATGGTTAAATTTTATAAGGTACACTCCACATCTTGGAGATGTTCAGAAACAGCCCTATTGAAGGTGAGACGACATTATCTATGTGAGAATGAAGGTTTTATGGTTCTGGTTATTCAGACAAGTGTCAAAATTATTGTCATTGCTTCTTTAAGTTCAATCTCCTCTCTAAGTCTTCAAAAATAGGCACAGATGGTCCTTAATTATTGGGGATTTGGTGACAAGCACACAAACTTTTTCATAAATTTTAGTGGATTCAGGATTCTCTGAGGTCCTTGTAATTTAAGAAATAATTGCAAAATGCAATCTTATTTTACTTTACATTTTACATTAGTTTTATTTTTGAATGGGAGTCTTAGTCCACTTTCTGTTGCTTATAACAGAAAACCTAAAACTGGGTAATTTATGACAAGAGGAATTTCTTCCACATATGAAGGCTGGGAAGTCCAAGGTTGAGGGGGTACATTTGGTGAGAGCCTTCTGGCTGTTGGGGACTCAGTGAAGAGTTACGCGGCAGTGTAGGCAGTCATGCGGTGAGGAGGCTGAGCTTGGGATTTTAAGTCTCTCATTCTCTTTTTAGAAAGCCACCAGCTCTGCCCGCCCCCCGTGATTAACCATTAATCCACTAATCCATTAATGATTAAACCATTCACAAGGGCAGAGCCCTTAGGTTTCAATCACCTTATAAAAGCCGCACCTCTCAATACTGCCATATTGAGGATTCAGTGTCAACATGAGTTTTGGAAGGGACATTCAAATCATACCAGGGAGGAAGTCCAGGAAGCTTTCAACATCCTTATTTTACATGAGGAGAGAAAAGGCACAAAATTAAAGAGCTTTGGTGACATCATACAGCTGTTTAGTGTGACCAAGGCATACTCTTGCCTCTGTCAGTAAGTGGAAAAAAGCTATTTTCTGGTGCGTATTACATAGCTAGCTATCACTTGGGCACAGGGTTTTGCAAGCAATCATATAAACTTCCAGTCAAAATGTCAGCAATTGCATATTCATGCCTCTCTTTAAGGAATGTCTCTAATTTCTTTGAGAAACAGGTAAATGCCTTTTTGGGCTAAATGCCCCAGTGAGCGCCACTTGCCCTAAGTGTGTTCCTTGCTCAGAACCGCTCTCCAGAGCTTCTGCACTTGTCTTCAAGTCTGTCAGGTCTCAGGAACATCAGCTTTCCTTCTCATGTCAGCTGATTCACCAAAATGGTGGTTCCCCTTCATTCTACAAATTAATGTCAGCTCTTGGGCTTTTTCCTGCCTTTTTCATTAACTGTCCAATTAAAAATTCTCTCTCACAAAACTCTCCTAAAGGACATGGCTTTCTACTAGATACCAAGAGTTTTTCTTCTTTAAAATCAACAAAAAAGGAACTTCTGGCAGAAGCAAGATAATTTAAGGTCAGCCCAAGGTCTAGTCCCATGGGACTGTATAATAGGTTCAAGGATCATTTAACTTGAAGTCCTAGACAAGTTAATTGTTAACCCTTCACCTACTCAAGCTTTCAGGTAAGAGTTGAGGACTGGAAACCAAAATGGCATACTACCATGACACTCACTTTTCATAATCAACACACATACATGTCAGACCAAACTAGCTATTCCATGCTCATGTCCTAAGTCAGAAACTTGTATTAAAATCCTGATTCTACTGTCTACCTGCTATGGAAATCTGAGCAGATCATCTACTTTTTTTTTTGAGACAGGGTCTCACTGTGTCACCCAGCTGGAGTGCAATGGCACAATGAGGGCTCACTACAGCCTCAACCTCTCCAGTTCGAGCGATCCTCCCACCTCAGCCTTCTGAGTACTTGAGACTACAAGGAGTATTACTATGTGCCTGGGCTAGTCTTGAACTCCTGGGCTCAAGCAATCCTCCCTCCTCACACCTCCCACAGTGCTGGGAGTATAGGTGTGAGCCACTGCGCCCGGCCAGGTTATCTACTCTTAATAACTTTCGGTATCCTCAGGTTTAAAATGCTCAAAATAATATCTGTCCTTAAAATATCAGTATAAGAATTAAATAAGACAATTTTTATTGTAAATTGCTTTATAAAATATAAAAATCTGCTATATATCGTTACTGATTGTATGAATTATGTAGAGGCCTACGACTAGAAATGAGCTGATACTGGGTTCATATCAACAGTAACACAACACTGAAATTTACTATTGATTCAAGTGTGATTTTTAATCCTCACAGAAGAAAGGAAGAGCTAGGAGTTACAGAGAGGAGACTCTACTGCTAACATTTTTCCCTCCATGAAATGTAACAGGGCGCATGGATGGTTGATTCTAATGGAATAGTCAATCCCATCTAAACAGCAACTTAACGATGCTATTTATGGTCAATCATCCTCACTCTAGACCTAAACAAGAAAGAAACTTATCCTATGTGGCCAAGCATAGGTACCAGGTCTGACTCTGCTTTTGCTGTTTGGCATCCTTCTTCTATTGCACTATGAGCTAAAATTAAGAATGCAGAGGTCTTCCACACCCAAGTTTCTCGACTCGCCTCTGGGTAGTAAGCCTTTTCCCTCCAGTAACAAGGCATTCCATGAATGGCTCTATTCAAGATTTTTATACAACTACTGTGTATTAGCTAAGTGTAATAATGATTATGTAGCAACAATCATTCTTGGAGCTTTACATTTATTATTATTATTATCCCCATTTATGAATGAGGCATTCAGGCACAGAGATGTAATAAACTTTCCCAAGACAAGTTGAACCCCAGGTTATCTGGATGCAGGGTTTAGGATCTTAATTACTATTAACTCTTTAATGGATATTAGGACACATTGAAATTGGGCTTAAACATTACTTTCTTTTTCATTTTTTTTCTTGAGATAGGGTTTCACTATTGTCCAAGTTGCGGTGCAGTATTGCAGTCATAGCTCACTCCAGCCTTGACTTCCTGGGCTCAAGGTATCCTCCTGTAGCTAGGACTCCAGGCATGTGCCCCCATCATCCAGATTAGTTTTTTTTTTTTTTTTTTTTTTTAATAGACAAGGTCTCGCATTGTTGTCCAGGCTGGTCTTGAACTCCTGGGCTCCGTGATGCTCCCTCCTCAGCCTTCCAAAGTGCTGGACTATGGGCATGAGTCACCATGCCTGGCTCTTAAACATTAACTTTTAGCATCCTTGGTAGATTTTTTTTCCTATGATTATAAAGTTAAGCTATTACTATTTAACTAACCATTTGTTTATTTTAGAAGAAATTTGTTTTAGAAGAAAAATTATACAATTTTTAAGTAGTTCTTAGAAAATAGCTAAAAATAATGATGATGGGAACAAAAAGAAAGAACCATTAAGGAAAGAAAAAATTTCATTTCTAATAAAATTGAGATGAATCTCTACCTGTGAAGTGGAATTTCACTGATTCTGGGAGACCTGAAAGAGTAAGAGAGACAATCAGTATATTAAACACTTGGGGGTCAGAGAGAGCTAGGGAAGGTACAAAATAAAGGGCAGAGGTTAGGAAAGTAAAGAATGTCTTACTCTAAATTATTCTTATTTAAGGAAAGACCACCAGGTCATTTGCTAATGTTATGTTGAATTTAATGGTGTCAACATTAATTTTAAATAGCAAAAAGGACCACATAGTGGAATAATTTTATATCACAGCAGTTAGCGTGATTTATAATACGTTCATTCAGAACCCATTTTATCAGTACATAAAATCCTACAAATCGGTGAATGCGGGTGAGCCATATATCACTGACAGGGCTCTCAGGTGGGTCAATTCCATTGTAGAATTGAGTGGTGCCGAGACATTGATTTACACACTGTAACCATGTGAGAGATTTATCTCGCAGCATTTATCCCATAGATTATACAGCACAGGACTCTGCTCTCTCTGAAGAGGTTCTAGGAACTCGGGCGAGTTTAGTGGATGACTTCAACCACGGCTGACATATTTTCTTTCCTTCTAATCCCAGGATATCCTGTGTTTCTTATAAAGTACGAGTTGTAACACAGGGGTTACAGACCCATGAACATTTTCAATGGCTATTAGTTATCCTGTTACTAAACACTGTGTACAGATACTAAACAGGAAGCCTATACCCACTGTTAGAGATTTTCAATCTAATTGAGGAGTTAACTGTTTTCTGGGTGGTTAAACTTACATTAAATAATGGCAATTATCATTTTAAATGTTTACCATAATCAAAAAAGTCTAAAATTACTTAAACCATGTTCAATTCACCATAAGAAATCACCACTTTTGTATATGAATAAAGCTACTGTATAAAAAGAATATCCTGTATTTGTGGTGTTATGTAGCACATACACCTTAAAGATCATAAAGAAATAGGCACCAGTGGCTGGGCATGGTGGCTTATGCCTGTAATCCCAGCACTTCAGGAGGCTGAGGCAGGTGGATCGCAAGGTCAGGAGTTCAAGACCAGCCTGACAAATATGGTGAAACCCCGTCTCTACTAAAAATACAAAAATTAGCCGGGAGTGGCGGCATTCATCTGTAGTCTCAGCTACTCAGGAGGCTGAGGCAGGAGAATCGCTTGAACCCAGCAGGCGGAAGCTGCAGTGAGCCGAGATTGCATCACTACACTCCAACCTGGGTGACAAAGCAAGATTCTGTCAAAAAAAAAAAAGAAAAAAGAAAAAAGAAATAGGCACTAATATTTTTGGAATAGTCAAAGGCATAAAAATATTTAAGGGTAGGGACTTAAAACTCCTGCTTTCTGGTCAACAACCTTGATGACTAGATCAAGGGAAGAGAGAGGGTGGCAGGGATTAAGGGTATGCTGGGCTTCGTGGAAGGGCACACACTGGCTTTAATGAGAAACTTAGTTATTCTTCTATTCAGTCTTCTCTGCCATTAAAAAGGTGTCTTTTACCAAATACTGGTTTTATCCCAAGAGGTTGCCTGCATGCCCCATGTCTACATGAAACCTCCCCTGAGGTACTGCAGGACCCTTACTGGCCTCCCCTTACCCTTGTGCCATCCACTCTGGCCTCCTCGTCAAGTCCATTGACATCACTGCAGTCAAAGAGTTTTTTATGAAAAGCCATTCCCTAGTTTCCTGTACCTGAAAATTCCACTGGGTTCCTCTTGATGTTGGGATAACAACCCAAATCCTTACCAGCTTTGAGGGTCTGTCAGGTGTGACCTCTGTCTCTTCCACCAGATGCATCCCTGCTCTGCCTGACCCTTCACATTTCAGAGACACAGACACCACATTCTCTCCTTCCCCAGACCCCTGTACCTGGGGCTGGTGCCCTTCCTTCAGGGACATGTTCCTGACCATCCAAATAAACACAGTTTTCTTCATCAGCTTCTACCCATCCCTTCACTGCCAGTATCTTCACTGAGCTCTCAGTCTAGGTCGGTCTGGTTATGTGTAATTCCACCACTGAACTTTCTCCCTCTTTCTCAGAGCTCTTATCCCAGACTGCAATTAAACATTCATTCCTGGGGTTATTTATCAAATTCTCTCTCTATACCTGCTCAAACCACCAAGAGCAGAATCCACACCTCTTTTTGCTTGCCACTATATCTCCAAGGCCTCGTTCAGTGATTGGCACATAGGAGGCACAAAATAAAGATTTATTGAAAGTATGCCTGAATGCATGAATAAATGAAAAAATAAAAAGATGGAACTGAGCCCAAGCTACATATTGGCTGACAGGTCTCAAGCTAGTTTGAATAGCTACAAAGTAGGGGCACCAAACGGTCCAGAGGACTGTGGGAGACTCAGGGCAAGCCTGTCATGTCGAGCCACAGAGAGCAGTTGGGTGCCTCAAAGCAGAGAGGAGA
Organism: Macaca fascicularis; assembly: GCF_037993035.2. Taxonomy (NCBI): domain Eukaryota; kingdom Metazoa; phylum Chordata; class Mammalia; order Primates; family Cercopithecidae; genus Macaca; species Macaca fascicularis. Next base: position 55,488,381 of record NC_088379.1, read on the forward strand.
GCATTACCAGCAAACGAGAAGGCCATGAGCTCCTGGAGGTGGGGTGCTGCCGGGGGAGGGCGGTACATGACTTTGCCCTGGTTAATATCTTCTTGCGTGAAATACCGGATAGGAGAGTGAGGGTGGTCCCGGTGTTCGATGATACCTGGGAGGAACAGATTTGGTATGAGCATCAGCAGTAATTCTCATCGCTGACTAAATGACTAGAGCCATACAGCCTGCTCTTCTTGTTGGTGGGAGTCTTTCATCCTGCAGAAACTGACTGTTCTCAGGTTGCTCTTGGTATGCCATTCTCTGGTTATTTAAGAAAAGGGCAAATCTGAAACCCAAAAGAGTATTGACTGGGATTCATGAAATACAAACCATAGTGTGATGGTTAATACTGAGTATCAACTTGATTGAAGGATGAAAAGTATTGATCCTGGGTGTGTCTGTGAGGGTTTTGCCAAAGGAGATAAATATTTGAGTCAGTGGGCTGGGAAAGACAGACCCACCCTCAATCTGGGTGGACACCATCTAATCAGCTGCCAGCATGGCTAGAATATAAGACAGGGAGGCTGGGTGTAATGACTCACGCCCATAATCCCAGCACTTTGGGAGGCTGCGGTGAGTGGATCACCTGAGGTCAGGAGTTCAAGACCAGCCTAGCCAACATGGTGAAACCCTGTCTCTACTAAAACTACAAAAATTAGCAGGGTATGGTGGCATGCACCTGTAATCCCAGCTAACAGGGAGGCTGAGGCAGGAGAATCGCTTGAACCCAGGAGATGGAGGTTGCAGTGAGCCGAGATTGCACCACTGCACTCCAGCCTGGGTGGCAAGAGTGAAACTCCATCTCAAAAATAAATATATAAGTTTAAAAAATAAAGCAGGTGTAAAAACATGAAAACACTAGACTGGCTTAGCCTCCCAGCCTACATCTTTCTCCTGTGCTGGATGCTTCTGGCCCTTGAATATCAGACTCCAAGCTCTTCAGTTTTGGGACTCAGACTGCCTCTCCTTGCTTCTCAGGTTGCAGATGGCCTATTGTGGGACCTTATGATTGTGGGAGTTAATACTTAATAAACTCCCCTTTATATATATATATATCTCCTATTAGTTCTGTTCCTCTAGAGAACCTTGACTAATACACATAGAAGGATACAAACTACTGCCCCTACCATAGCCTAGACCAGCTAATTTTCCAAAAGTCACATACATGGTAACATAATTAAGAGATTCTCTCAGTTGAGTTTCAATTCAAAGGTCCTTGAGAAACTGGTACAGATTGGTCTCCTGGTGAGGCTGTAAAAAGATTTTTCTCAATCTAACCTCTTTCCTTCAGAAACTCCTTAGACTCTGCAATAATCTTTGGCTACAGTAACATGGGTCTTGATTATTCTAAGAACTGAATTTGCAATTATCACTCTGCTTGTGATAAATGCTGTAGGGGCTGCAGATTTGCCTGTTGTTTCTAAATTTTTCAGGTATAGAACCAACGCTGTGATCTTTTCTCACGTCCTAATCACTCTTTAAAAGGAGGGCACATGTGAAGCTTGATGTTGAACTAATTCACCTTCTGCAGGGTTGAGAGGGCAACAACCATTCTCCAGAAGGCAGCCCAGGCTGCTGGTTTGAAAGGGCTCCATCTCGACTCTGGCAATGTAGGGAGAACCATTAGCTATGACTTAGCAGATGACTTTTAGACTTTTAGACTTTTAATTTCTTTGGACTTTCTCAAAAGGATAATGGAATTTAATTTCTTGACTTTTCTCTCTCATTGAGAATTTCATAATGTGAGAACTTACATTTGGGGCAGTGGTTAGTCTTGGGAGAAAAGTCCCAGATGTGGAAGCAGAATTACCTTAACAGAAGCTGATCTTTCTGTGAGGAGCAGCCACACCTCTCTTGGACCTTGATGTCATTTGGATCTGTGTCCCCACCCAAATCTCATGTTCAATTGTAATCCTCAATGTTGGAGGCAGGGTCTGGTGGGAGGCGACTGGATCACAAGTGCAGTTTCTAATGGTTTAACACCACCCCCCGGCTGCTGTCCTGGTGATAGTGAGTGAGTGAGTGAGTGAGTGAGTGAGATTTTCTTTCTTTCTTTTTTTTTTTTTTTTGAGATGGAGTCTTGCTCTGCCGAACAGACTGGAGGTGTAGTGGCGTGATCTCAGCTCACTGTAAGCTCCGCCTCCTGAGTTCATGCCATTCTCCTGCCTCAGCCTTCCAAGTAGCTGGGACTACAGGTGCCCACCACCATGCCCAGCTAATTTTTTGTATTTTTTTTTTTTTTTAGTAGAGACAGGGTTTGACCTTGTTAGCCAGGATGGTCTCGATCTCCTGACCTCGTGATCCGCCTGCCTCAGCCTCCCAAAGGAGTGAGATTTTAAACAAAATCTAGTTGTTTAAAAGTGTGTGACATCTCCCCCACCCGCTTTCCTCCTGTTCCGGCCATGTAAGATGTACCTGCTTCCCCTTCACCTTCCGCCATGATTGTAAGTTTCCTGAGGCCTCCCCATCCATGCTTCCTGTACAGCCTGTGAAGCCATGAGCCAATTAAACCTCTTTTCTTTATAAATTATCCAGTTTCAGTTATTTCTTTATAGCAATATGAAAATGGACTAACACAGGCATAAGCTTATTAGTTAAGCCCAAAGTCAAGAGATCTAAAGGTTGGGGACTCATGATGGCAGGGCCCCAAATCTCCTCTGACTATAGTTCCACATTCCCATGTTCCCAGATAGGAGGAGGAGCAACATATCCAATTGGGGAAGGAACTGAATATGTGTGGCTCAGCCCCCTTTGGGCTCCCTGGCAGAATTCCTTATCCTGAACTTATGCTCATTCTGGTCCATTCCCCTGTCATAACCTCACTGGGGCAGGCTCTGGTCCTACAGAGACAATGCCTATGTGTCCAGTTCTGCCAGTACACGGGAGGGGAGCTCAACCCGGTAGCATGTACATTCTCCATCCAGCATGCTATGTCAGTGCCAAAGCCATCACATTCATCTCCTTCAGACCACAGTCTTTTTCTCTCTCAATTAGTTCTAAACTAGAAGACAGGAGCAAGGAATATGAATAATTAGTATTCCTTGAAACCTCGATGAATATACCTCTGTGTATGTAAGCAGACAAAACTCCAGAGATATTAAGACTGGTCAGAAACTAGAATATGATAATATCACTCAAAAGATCATTTACTACAGATCTTACCTTGATTTGGATGCAGAGGTAGAGTGATATTGTAGACAATCTTTCCACTTGGCCTCTCAGAGTTTACAAAGGAGAGGGAATGAGGCTGAATGACAGTCAGGCCATCTTCTCGAGCCTAAACAAAGTTTAAGAAGGAAGAGGAAAACATGGTATGAAAAACCAAAGCCAGAGGCAAAAACAGACCTTATTAAGAAAAAAAAAAAATTGCTCTGGGCTTTTAAATTAGTCACACTTAGTAAAATTTTCAAGAGTTCAAAAGAAGGATCTGGTCTCCTGCATTGCAGATTTTTCCCAAGCCTCCCCTCCTAGGTTTAGAGAGTCCTTTTCAAGTTTTTTTGTACCCTAGTCTTCTCTCCCCGAACTGCCCCCACAGTTACATCAGTGCACGTGGTGGGGATTCTGATATTATCACTTTTTTCTTAGGTGGAACACGTTTCCAAATGGGGCATCCCAGCTGGCTCTTCTACTCTCTTGCTAATCACAGCTGGCTCACTGTGTCTCTCCTCTAACTTTTTGTTTTCTTTAAGAGACAGGGTCTAGCTCTGTCACAGGCTGGAGTGCAGTGGTCATAGCTCACTGCTGCTCCTCTGACTTAATGGGCTAAGTTGAATCTGGCCAGAAGTTCTAAGGACTCAGCTTAACATACTTAAGTCTTGGCCCCAAGAAGTTCTTCAGAGCATTGCCCCCCAGGTCCCCAATTTTGCTAATGGAAACTGTGATGCCTTCTGGTAACAAAGGGCTAAAAGTGAACTCACCTCAAACATCAAAAAAGGCTCACCATTTGCATGCAGAGGTTTAAGAGGTATTTCTTTATTAAAGCACATAAAATAGCCAATATTTCCCTTTTTCTCCATTCTACTGGTTAAAAGAACTAGATACTGCCTTTTCTCTTCCAGCTTTCAGAACCCAGTGAATGAGTGAGGCAATATTAATCAGAGGACTGATGCGTATGTAACTTTACTATCCCTTTCCCTGTGCACATCCATAACCCACTAACAGTGGCAACACTTAAAAAACAAAAAGGAGAGCTTCAGACTCCCATCACTAGGCATGGTGGTGGGTTGGGGACAGCAGCAAAAACAGTGTGGAGAGAAGAGGGAAACTAGCCTGAGCAGGGGCCCCTCGCTTGGGTCAGGCATGCTGTTGTAAAACAGAATAAAAACATCCAGCTCATCATGGACTCTTCCTAACTGACCCCTGAAGGTGGGTTAGAGTGTGACGTGCTCTTCTGCCCTTTGAAGCCCTCCTTCTTTCAGGTGGAATCTCCTCATTTAGAAAGGGATTAAGCAGGGCTCAGTAATGCTCATAGAGGAGGGAGTGGTGTCTCCCTTTAACCATGAAAAGATTGAAGGTTGCAGTTGCTTTGTAATTGTTCCCAAGGCATATTTGTCCTGGGGAGAGGCAGCATTTGCAGGTTGGAACAATCCCCCTATAGTAAAGAGTCATATTTCAGGCCCTTGCTCAGGTCTGGAATGTAATGAGCAAGGAAAATTAGAATTGCGAATAGCAGCTGGTCTCTCACCCTAATATAAAACAAGTAAGGACAACAAATTAAAACTATATGCCATATATAAGGTGTTACTATCCCATACATGTTTGTACACACCTATAAATATGTACGCATGTGGGGACAACTAACAGACAAAAAAGTACAGGTTCTGTACATTGTTTGGCACTGTTCGCTACCTTTTAATATCAAAACTATCATAATAACTGAACATTCTCAGAGTACCATGTGATATTCTGAAAATCTAGATGTCCCTAAAATAATAAAGTGATAAAAAGAGGGAATTATTGTGGACATGGGACTGTGCAAAGGGAAACGTGTTCCAGCCAAGGTAACAGTCTATTTTGAAATTTATTGATACTATTTTTCTCCTAATAGAAATAGACATTACATAGAAAAAGGACTGATTCCGTGAGGAAAGCAATAATGAGTTTGAGATATATCAAAGTATAATCAATTTTAATATTGGCTACTTAGAATGTTCAATATTTATCAGTTAAACATAGTAAGAAATGAGAGATTAAACGTCATAGAAATCATTGCAAAAGACACTTTAAAAATAGTATATCTGTCAACAAAAGAAGATTACAGAATAATTCTTTTCACAATGGCCACGTTACCTCTGAATATATCGAGTCCAACTGCTTCTCCCACCCCACTGCCACCACTCTGCTGAGGGCCACAGTCTCTCCCCAGGATTACCCCAGTGGCCTCTCAATTGCTCTCTTGCCTCCCTTACACTCCCTTTCAGCACAGCAGCCAGTGTGATCCTCTCACAAGGACATGAGGCCTCTGCTCAACACCCCACAATGGCTTCCCATTTTAATCAGAAGAAAAGCCAAGTTCCTACAATGACCTATGAAATGTTGTGCGATCTGCCCCAGCCCACACACTTATCACATCTGTGAATTCACTCTCTCTGCTCCACCACACCCTTCACCAGCACATCCCAGACTCAACTTGTCATGCTTCCCACCAAAAGTCCTTGTACATTCCTGATCTTGAGGAATGGCACCTGTATATCCTCAGACACTGGGTGTTTCACCCGCCTTCCATATATAGGAAGCCACTGTGTCTCTGTGTCTCTAAGTCTCTCTTAATCTATCCCCCACTTTGTTTTTAACCATCATAACCATTTGTCAGCGCACAGCTCTGTAGTGCTGACTATATGCATACAGTTGTGTAATAGATCTCTAGAACTCTCCCATCTTGCAAAGCTGAAACTCTATATCCACTGAACAACTCCCCCTTTCTCCCTCTCCCATTGTGTCACACACTTTACACCTGGTAACTACCATTCTACTTTCTACTTCTTTTGACTACATTCTACTTTATATCTCACATAAGCAGAATCATGCAGTTTTTGTTCTTTTGTGACTGGCTTACTTTACTTATCATAATGTCTTAAACATTCATCTATGTTGTAGCCTGTGACAGGATTTCCTTCCTTTGTAAGGTTGAATAATATTCTTCTCTCTGTATGTGTGTATGTGTGTACCACATTTTCTTTATCCATTTCTCTGCTGATAGATATTTAGATTGCTTCCACATCTTGGCTACTGTGAATAATGCTACAATGAACATTTGTGTGCAAATCTCTTCAAGATCTCCTGAACTCTTAACCATGGGCTCATGCCACTAATTGTTCTTGCTCTAGATGACTGCAATAGCCTGTTTGTTTTCTGACTGGCCCCCATCTAGGATGTTTTCTACCCTGTAGCCAGAATGATCTTCCGAAATGTATCATTAAAAATCTGATCATGGCACTTCTCTGCTACAAATCCCTCAACACCTTATTTGCCCCAACAGCATTTCAGGACAAAATGGAAACTCTATCTTATACTTAAGGTCTTCCATGATCTGACTCTCAGTTCTTACTACATTTTCACTTAACGTATTTTATGCTCCAGCCAACTGAACGACCTGTAATGCTTCAAATGTGTCATGTTCTCCCTTGTCTCCACCTTTGTTCACCTGTTGTTCCTCAAGACTGGGATACATTCCCCCCAATTTAGTCTAGATGAGTGGTTCTTCTAGTGTGGTGATCTGGGAAGCAGCAAACAGCATTACCTAGAAACTCTTTAGCAATGCAAATTCTTGACCCTACACCAGATCCACTAAATTAGAAAACACTGTGGTGGGTTCCAGCAATCTGTGTTTTATTTTTTTAATTTTTAATTTTTAAAATTTTCTATTTCCATAGGTTTTTTGGGGGAACAGATGGTATGTGGTTACATGAGTAAGTTCCTTAGTAATGAAGTGTGAGATTTTGGTGCACCCATCACCCGAGCAGTATGCACTGAACCCAATTTGTAGTCTTTTATCCCTCACCTATTATTCTAAGTGAAGTAATTCAGGAATGGAAAACCAAACATTGTATGTTCTCACTCATAAGTGGGAGCTAAGCTACGAGGATGCAAAGGCATAAGAATGATACAATGGACTTTGGAGACTCAGAGGGAAGGAGTAGGAAGTGGGTGAGTGCAATCTGTGTTTTCATCAACTCTATAGTGATTCTGATATAGGATTAAGTTTGAGAACCCTGGTCTCTAGATAATTTACACTCACCCTGCTCTGTTCCCCACCAAAGGATGCTTCTGTGACCCTCTTTCATGGTCTGCTGGATTTGGTGCCCTCCCATTTGCTGCCATATCATTGCTCTGCCATGGCATTTATCATTGTATTATCCCTGCTTATTTATTTGCTTGTCTCCTCTTTTAGACTCAAAGTTCCTTGAGAATAAAGACTGTGTTTTATGGTCATTGACTCTCCAATGTCTTCCACAGCTCTTAACCTACATTAGGAGCTCAAAAGTGTTTATGAATGAAAGACTGAATGAATGGAGAAGTAGATTCCTACATTTAATCACATATACAAGTATACTAAATATGCCATATAGTTATTTACCATATGCATTCACAATATATTTACCAAATATCTGCAAAACTTGTGTTATTAGATGAGACTAAATGACTAAATTGAGAATGAATTTTTATTACAGATCACAAGAATGTCCTATCGTAATGGCCCTAATTAGTGTCAAAAAATATATAAACTATATATTTTAAGTAACATATGAGTAGGCTAATCACAGTTTACAATAAACTAACCTAAGTTTTAACTGGACAGACCTAATTTGCACGTATGCAACCTAAGCCCTTAAAGGCTAAGTGACTTGAAAATTCTTTTCAGGGGTTCACAGTGACAGTGCAGACAACAACACTGTCTTCCTGGTTCCCGGCCCACTGTTTCCTCCAAACTTAAAATAACTCTGCATTAGCATTTGGCAAGACCTGTGTGTGCACATTTTTCTTAATAGTTTAGAGAAAATTCTGATCCAAGTTCCTCCAGTCAGAATGATGAATTATAGACTTTATAGTGCTGCTGAATTATGATTTCTTTAAATTACGGTTTACGGTGGAAATGCCAATACCAGCTATTCATTAAAAACTTTCTATTTTCCCCTTTATGTCTCTGTCATATCCCAGACCCATAATTTCTAATGTTCTCTTTGTTGTGGCTCAAGGCTGATACACTGCTTTGGAGCGTAATTGTGTGGGTGCTAACTAAAATGTGGACCCATGATGATTAATTTACAAGGTCTTACATGTTTGCGGCTCTGTCTGGAAGAGGGGTTTGGCATTATAGCACTCACCCTCTCCCCTCCCCAGAGAGACGGTTACGGGGGAGTTGCTAATTGTCTCAACTAAGCTTCAGGCACCAATTTAGTTGACACCTTGCTTCACATTTTCCCATGGCCCACACTCCTTCCCACCAGCATACGAGGCTTTCTGTGATAGCTTGATGACCTCCTTATCCTCATCACACCTCCTTGCCGCCTTCCTAATTTCTCCAGTCTTGTTGAACTGTTTGCAGTTTTGCAACAGTTCTATTCTCTGTCACCTCTGGGCCTTTGCATGTGCTCTTTTCACTTGTGGCAATGCCCTTTGTCATCACCTCTCCATTCCTCCCAATGTGCTCCCAAATTTTCACTTGGATAATTGCTATTTATCTTTCTGGATTCAGGACTGACAGCACCTTCTTGAGGAAACTTTTACAGTGGAAAGTTTCTCATAGGGCTTCTAGAAGATGGAATAATAGTTTCTCCACTACATGGTGCTATAACTAGGGAACCAATGATACCCAAATATTGATTTCATGGACATAAGCCCGAAATTTTCTCCAAGTTTTTAAGGAGGATCCCTGGAATGTCTGGACTACTGTAGAAGGGACATCAGCGATGGATGGGAGGTCAATATGGATTCCGCATAACCTTCCTTTCATTCTGGGAATTTTAAGTTCCTTTTTCAAGTCAATGAGAAATGTGATCACTAGGCTTTCTGGCCCCTGAGTGTGTGATCTGGGCCAGGCACTTACTGCATACAAAACCAGGACACTCTATCAAATCCCATCAGCGTGCTGTGTGCCTCCTCCAAGTGGAAACCACAAGCCTCCCACCCAACTCACAGTCATATGGAGAGATGCTTCCAGAGACAGTTTAGGTGCTTCAGGTGTCTGTGGTAAGATCGCGATGTTGAACATGCGGCTCTCCAGGTGGGTCTGGGCATCAGAGGCACTGGACACCTGAAAAGAAGGTCATTCTGGTGAGCCTCTCATCTTCTATTGGGCAGAGCATGTCCACACGTGGGTTTTTCCCTCTTTTAAGCCAGCTGTCTTTGAATTCTATACGCTCCTGCATTACAACTCTCATTCCGCCCTTCATATTTTAATATTGATCTTTTACTGGTTCATATTTTAATGTTGATCTTTTACTGATTTCATTTTAAGCAAAGCTGAAAATGCAGGAAAATGTAAATAAGAAATTAAAAATAATCTAGAATTTCACTACCTAGAAATAATGAATATTAATATGTTGATATTTAACATTTTATATGCACACATATCAATTGCATATTATAATTTTTTACTTACAATAATATGATACTTTGCTATATCATTAAACACACCAGAAAACATAGTTTTTGAGGACTATATAATATCTTATTATGAGTATGTAATAAGATTTGTATTCCATTTCTTTCATTTTTAACCAGCACAGGTAAATGATAGGTAAGTGACAAATCTCAGCCTCATCATTGCAGGGCAAGATTAGTAACATTCACAATTAGTGTAATGGTCACAAAATCAACTTTTTCCTGCTTCAAAAACCTGAAGAATGTTGCTTTTCCTATGCAGCTTCTCCCTCCTCATCAGTTACTGGACTGCCCTCTTAAACCTTCCTTCTCTCCATTGTTTGCTAAGCCCTGTGTGACATGTGGAGTTGCATTAATTTCATATGGCAGGGGGCTGAGTTCTACCAATTCTGAGAAAAAGGGGCAGGGACAGTAGCCCTTTCTCTATGTCTTTAAAAGTTACTCCAATAGAAAGCCTGTCTTCTCTGTCTTTATCTTGATCACATCAGATGCCTGGGATCGAGTCTCAAAATACATGTTTTTAAGGAGATACAGCATCTCTGTAAATGATCTTACCACCAATAACTATAATTCACTCATCATCTATTACTATTACGGGTTCAGCATTGCATTAGCTACTTTTCAAGGTTCTCTTACTTAGTATCCACGGAGTAGATATTATTATCCCCTTTTTACAGGTGAGGAAACTAAAGGTCAGAAAATTTAAGCAATGTGTCAAAGTCACAAAGCCAACAAGTGGCAGTATTTAACCAGATCAGTCAGGTTTACAATCATTCCACTGACCAAGTCACTCACTTTGGTAGCTTTAGGAAATTAGAAAAGGGATAGCGGGGTGGTGGTGGAATATATTCTATCTTTTGAAGAAAAAGAACCAAACATTGAATAGGTAGTGAAATGTGGTCATATTACTGAGCAAATGAATCAATCTAGAAAAGACACTGATGGGAAATGTGTTGGTCTTTTTCAAACCGCATTTCCTAAGGCTGTGTCAAAGTGACCTGAATATACCCAAACCAGGGCTCCTTCCCACACCAAAAAATGACTCTGAATGTGCACGCTTTCTTTGCACTATGCCATGCTCTATTTTCTAATCCCATTCACATTACATATGTCCTAAATCTTGGATGCAGAGTAACAGATGGGATCCATTGATGGCTCATGACAGTACATCAACATTAAAATGGCATTAAATCCATGCAACTTGGCTGGACGTGGTGGTTCACGCCTGTAATCCCAGCACTTTGGGAGGCCGAGGCAGGCGGATCACTTGATGTCAGGAGTTCAAGACCAGCCTGGCCAACATGGTGAAACCCCGTCTCTATTAAAAAATACAAAAAATTAGCTAGGCATGGTGGCAGGCACCTGTAATCCCAGCTACTCGGGAGGTTGAGGTAGGAGAATCACTTGAACCTGGGAGGTAGAGGTTGCAGTGAGCCAAGATCACACCACTGCACTCCAGCCTGGGCAACTGAGTGAAACTCTGTCTCAAAAAAAAAAAAATCCATGCAACTCATTATACTGCATTTTCTGCTTTAAAGAAAAAAAAAAAGGAAAAAGAAAAAGAATTATTAGGATAGGATATGTTTAAAGTTTGAAATCCTTTAGGGACACTAAAATGATGAATGGGAAAACTTGCTAACCACTTATGTTAGCACTTAGCTGTCGTGTCTATCTCACTTCACATCAAAATAGGAGGTATGCCTATAAAACAATGAGACTTTTACAATAAACACGCCAAAACTTTTACATCAGGAGAACATAATCCCAGAGAGTTGTTTCATATTTCCAACAAAGATGCTGTCAGTGTTCAAAATGCATACTTTGGAATGTCTTCAGACAAAGTTTACAAATCATACAGGAACTCTGAGCCCATTACTTCATAATTATTCCCCACTTTCACCCAAAATAATTACCACTCTTTTTCTCACCAGACCTTAGTCTGACTTTTGACTATTTAGCTATATTTTTTAATCCACTTCCAAAAGATGATACACTGCCACTATGGAGGATATTCTAAAGAATATCCCACACATTTTGAAGGCAATTTCACATAGGAGTTCTAAACACATTTTGAGCAAAATGTGTGAAGGCTCTGTAAAGGAAATCACTTTGTAAGTAATAAAGTTCATTCAACTGGATGACTTCATCCAGTGAGTTTTTTTTTTTAATCACTATTTTTTGTTATTTTATTTTTTATTTTGAAAACTTTATTTGCTTTATTTACTCAGTAACCAAATTACAAAAGTCATCAAATATTACTTTGAGCAGCTACTTAGATTCTGCTTCCAGGCAAGTGCTCCATATTGATAACATTCTCCTTTCTGACCCTACGAAGGCAAAGGCAGATCTGAGGATTCTAGTTTGCAGAGGTGACTTCTTTTGATTGAGGTCTTTGCCTTCATTCTGACCCATTCTCTGATGACTGCTACAGTCTCTAGGTGCTAAAAATGAAAAGTTAACTTGGGCAAAGGGCACCCAATGTTTGCTCACTCATTGGACATTCAGTGTGCTCAGGATAATCTCATTTTAATAGTTTCCAAATTTATCTCAACCTGCTCTCTGGAAAAGCACATCTTTTACACAATATAAATTAGGCGATGAAGATGTACATGCCAGACATCAGAAGCAGAATGGACGATCATTTTAACAAGGTGAGCTGGGTGAGTTGAGCGCCAGCTGGATTCCTAGACAAAGAAAAAGACTCAGACTTTGAGAGGCCCTGACACCGCTTTGGCTGTTCCCCATAAACATAGATATTTTCTCTGACACTTTACCAAATTCTTCTCGGTATCCATGCTTAAACACTCTTTCTCATTCATAATTCCTTATTCCTTTGTATTTCTGTATGATTCTTTATTTCCAAATCATGCTCGTCAGAGGTCTTCCTAATTTTATTGATCTTCAGAGAATCAGGTTTTGTATTTGTTTGTCATTTCTAGCATTTTATAATTAACCAATTCCTCTGCTTATCTCTACTAATCCCTTCCTTTTGCGTTCCTTAGGTTTCCCTTGCAGTTCTCTGGCTTCTCGAGTTAAATATTTTGTCCACGTATTTTAATGCTTTCTTGCTCAATAATAAGCGCTTAAGTGCATCAATTTTCTTCTGAGTACCATTTTGTCCATATGATTTAAGTTTTGATAGGTTATTTCCTCCTCATCCATATTTCTTAAGTGTTTGCTGTTCTGATTTTCTTTAAGGAATTTCCTAGTAATTATTGAAGAGACCATTTAAAATATTCCAAGTGGCCTGAATTTTTGTTTATCATTTTATTATTAATTTATAATTTATAATTATATTTATAATAGCCAGAGAACATATGCATATAATTTTTCTTTTTCTTTTTTTTTTTTTTTTTTGCCGTGGGGGAGGGTCTCGCTCTGTCATCCAGGCTAGAGTGCAGTGGCATGGTTATGGCTCAGTGCAGCCTCCACCTCCGAGGCTCAAGTGATCCTTCTGCTTAGCTGCCACCATGCCCATCTAATTTTTGTATTTTTTGTCAAGACAGGGTTTCACCATGTTGTCAAAGCTGGTCTCAAACTCCTGGACTGACACAATCTGCCTGCCTTGGCCTCCTGAGGTGTTGAGATCACAAGCGTGAGCCACCATACCCAGCCTATGCAGTATAATTCTTGTTCTTTAATCTACTGAAGGTCTCCTTACAGTCTGGTACTTGACTGATTTTTACAAATGGTAATAACAAACCCTTATATAACGCTAACTATGTGATAGGCAGTATTCTAAGTACTCTATATGTATTAACTCATTAAATCCTCACAATAATCCTATTTGACAGACAAGGAAAATGAAGCACAGAAGTTTTGCTCAAGTAATTTGCCCAAAGTTGTATAGCTAGTAAGTTGCTGACCTGACACCTAAACCTGTTGAGTTTGGCTATAGGCCCATGATTATCACAAGACAGTAAGTGTTGCAAGAACATTCAAAACTAGAAGGTAAGATTTTTTTTTTCTCCATATAGTATTTTTTTATCTTTTAAAGACTTTTTTTTTGAACACTTTGGCCATTATCTAACCTAAACATCTTGGTTGTGGATAACTCTGCTTGTAAAGATACACATATATCTGAACTGACAAATTAAAAAAACTAATGTTATGAATTATATTTTGTAGGGAATTCCACTGATATGGTTTTGCTGGGTCCCCATCCAATTCTCATCTTGAATCATAGCTCCCATAATTCTCACATGTTGTGGGAGGGGCCCGGTGGGAGATAACTGAATCATGGTGGCAGTTTCCCCTATACTGTTCTCCTGGCAGTGAGTCTCACGAGATCTGATGATTTTATAAGGAGTTTCCCTTTTCACTTGGCTCTCATTCTCTCCCGCCTTCTGCCACGTAAGACATGCCTTTTGCTTTCCACTGTGATTGTGAGGCCTCTCCAGCCACACAGAACTGTGAGTCTGCTAAACTTCTTTTTCTTTGTAAATTACCCAGTCTCGGATATGTCTTTATCAGCAGCATGAAAATGGACTAACACATCCCCCAAACGTGATTTCCTGTCAACTGCAGAAAATTACTCAAGGTAATTATAAATAAGAATGATTGGATTATTGGATTCATCAGACTTCAGAGAAGTCAGGAAGCAGAGGGTACCTGGAAGCGGAAGGAGTCGCTCTGGGCTGGGGCTCCTGAGTGCCTGTACCATACGATGCCTTCATTGATGTCCTGCTGGGTGAAGGTGCTGGTGGGGGTAGCCGTCCTCCCATCAGGCAGGTGCTGCCCTTCATCTGCAGGGCTGTCTGCAGGCATATTCACCAGAAGGACCACCTCCCCTACGAAGGCACAGGCCACACAGTTAGTGAGGGTCCCTAGGAAAAGTCAGAGCCCTTACCTCCTTTCCTACTACTCATTTTTTTTTTTTTAACTAAAAAGAAATGATGTACTTCTTTATTTTTATCTAAGGTGAAGGAGAAGTTGTTAACACATAATTCAATAGATAGTATTGAATCCACCTTTAGAAATAGAATTCTCAGGCTTCCTGCTAAAAGAACTAAAAGTCATTCAAGGACAATTCATGTGTGAAGTTACTGACTTATTATCTATTAAAAATTACATAAGGAGACCCAGATAGCAGCAAATACTATAGACAAATATTCAAATACTGGGCATTGAATGGATTCATTTCTATGCACAACTTTCTATGTAACAGAAAATGGTTTCCAGCCAGGAAGTTTTTGGTGAAAACATAATGGGAAGTTAGAAACAATTCGGCGGAAAATTTTCATGAGAGAGTTCTGTCCAATGATTGTAATACAGGTTCAATATCTCTTATCTGAAATTCTTAGGACCAGAGTGTTTCAGATTTCAGATTTTTTATAAGATATCTCATATACATAATGAGATATCTTAGATATCTTAGATTCAGGGCCCAGGTCTAAACATGAAACTCACTGATGTTTTATATACAGCTTACACACATAGCCTGAAGGTAATTTTATACAATATTTAAAAATAAATTTTGTACACGAAATAAGTTTTGGCTGTAACCTTTCACATGAGGTCAGGGGTAGAATTTTCCACTTGTGGCATCATGTCAGTGCTTTCAAGGTTATGGATTTTGGAGCATTTCAGATTTCAGATTTTTGGATTAGGGATGCTTAACTTGTAATAGCTAACAGTGGAAGACACATGGCAGACACCCCACTATATTCTATGTGGTGATTCAAACCCAACCCCATTGCTTTTAGCTGAGTGAGCTTCCTTAAGCTGCGTAAGCTTTCATTACTCATTCAGAAAAAGAAAATAATAGTATATACTTTACAGGTGCTTAAAAATAATGTTGGTCATCTTTCTTCACATAGTTTGGCTGTGTACCTACCCAAATCTCAACTTGAACTGTATCTCCCAGAATTCCCACATGTTGTGGGAGGGACCCAGGGGGAGGTAATTGAATCACAGGGGCCGGTCTTTCCCATGCTATTCTCCTGATAGTATATAAGTCTCACAACATCTAATGGGTTTATCAGGGGCTTCCACTTTTGCCTCTTCCTCATTTTCTCTTGCTGCCACCATGTAAGAAGTGCCTCACTCCTCCTGCCATGATTCTGAGGCCTCCCCAGCCATGTGGAACTGTGAGTCCAATTAAACCTCTTTTTCTTCCCAGTCTCAGGCATGTCTTTATCAGCAGTGTGAAAACGGACTAATAAACTTCTCATTAATTCTATTTAATTATTCTGAATGATGCCATTATCGTCTTCATTTTACACATGAAGGTCTTTAGGTTCACAGTTTAATAACTGTTAGAAGTTACACAAATGTTAAGTTGATGAGCTGGGATTTGAATCTGATCATGAAGCTGGTCATGAAGCTCTGGTACCAATCACCATTATTTTGTGAATATGTATCAGTATTTACACTGCTAAATAACTTATCATGTTTTCTCCTCATTAATTCTTTAAACTTTATTAGAACTGAGGCAAGGAAATCTATATCTAAACACCACCATCACCAGCAATCTGTTTGTACTGCTTGTTCTTCACCTAAAGCACCTTCTATCACTTTCACCTTCTATCTTCTTAAAGTGAGACTGAAAATACAGAGGTGTTATAGAAGCAATTACAATTTCACAGGGAGACTATGCCTTCAATTGAAGACCAAACAGAAGAATGGATGAAGCTAGATTCTCATGAAAATGCATCTAACAATAAATCTGAAAGGAGCCACTCTAACACTCTGATAGTGGGAGGGAGAGGGTGAGGAAGAGGGAGAGAGAAAGAAAGACAGATAGATAGAGTGTCAATTTTTAAAATATTCTATAGGAGAATACTCAAATCTTAATACACTAGACACTAGACATAATGGGCAACTGATGGCACATTTTGATTACCCTACAGAAATTTGTTTTCTTACTCAATGCAGACACTCATTCTAATATTTATATGCACTAAATTCAAATTTAGAACAAGCATAATATCCCGGATGGTAATGAAATACCAAAATAAGAGAGAAACATGACTATGCTACTCTTTATATAATCATATGCAGAATCAACTCACTGTAGTTTTCTTTCTTGTATTATAACTTATTTGTACTCAAGTAAAAAAAAAATTCCATTACCTTTCTCTCTCTGGTTCAACTTCCATTCCTAAGATGCTGTTAATAAATATAGATTTCTAGGATGCAGACTGCTTATGGTGTGAGTACAGTTGCAAAATATTGTGAAAGAAAATTTCCGCAATGAAAATGTGGAGAGTAGAAAATATTCAAATGCTGATTTCCTAGTTATTCTGCTTTACGATAAAAAAGCAAAGCAGAATTTTCCTAATAAGCCCTAATGAAACAAACCTAAATGTTTATGTAAAAAAAATCACTTTCATGTCATACAGATTAACAGGAATCATAAGGTATTTGCTAATCCCATTAATTTTAACTCAATAAATAGTCATTGAGTACCCACTAAGTACTAATGACTGTGATAGGCCCCTCAGGAATGGAGGGATTCAAAGCTAGGCAAGATGCAGCTCCTACCCCAAAGATTATCCCCATAAGCAACTGGGAGTCACTGTGAGTTTTCCAGTAGGTGAATGACATGAATCGATTTAGAACACACAACATGTGGTCAGAATATAGAAAGCCTATAAGAGTTGACAATCCTGTTAAAGGGGCTGGACTTTATTCTCTAAAAGTGGTAACAACAGTAGATAACATTTATATAGATGATTTAACCAATTACAAGACTACTGTCAAATCCAGAGGAGAGATGAGAACCTGAACTAAGACAACAGAGGTTAGACTGGAAAGAAACACAGATGCAAGAGTTACTGAGGAAGTGGGAGCAATGGAACTTGACAAATGTTCCTGCAAAGGATGACAGAGGAAGGCATCAACAAGAATTACCTATTGGGCTGGGTGACTGGATGCCACTACTGGCCATCAATCATACAGAAGGTGGAGGGGGTTGAAGGGAAGACGAAGGGTTCAGTACTAGACATGCTGAATACAGGTGCCTTTGTGACAAGTCCATGAGTGGACAAGGAGAAATATCAGCCTATTGTGGGATTCTCTGCAGAGGGGTGAGAGCTAACCATTTTTTTTTTTTCGGTAGTACCTCACCTATGCTTTAATCATAATATGACTACAAAGAGACAATATTTTAAACATATGAAAATCCAAGTTTAAAAAACAGAAAATGATCTCTATTGGAGATTTCCTTTATACTGAAGTCTATATTTTAACCAATAATTTTGAAGGGAAGATTTAGTAGGTATTAAGAATTGGAATACCATTTGAATCTCCATGAATCATTTTGAGATTGAGATCATTCATATTAACGCATCTTACATTATGATACATAATTTGGAATTGCCAATGTGTTAGGTTAAATCACGTTCTCCTTCAAATGATTCTCAAGTTACTTCATTAAAATCATCTCATTACATCAACTTTCAAATCTAAGTAAGCAGCTATGGATACAAGTATTAATCAAGTTGTCTAAATTTATACAGATACTCCCTGAGTTTCAGTAGTTTGACTTACAAGTTTTTGAAGTTACAATGGGGCAAAACCATTGTTTTTTACTTTCAGTACAGTAGTTAATAAGTTACATGAGATATTAAACACTTAATTATAAAACATGCTTTATGTTAGATGATTTACCCAACTCTAGGCTAATGTAAATATTCTGGTCACATTTAAGGCAGGCTAGGCTAAGCTATGATGTTCAGTAGGTTAGATGTATTAAATGTATTTTCAATTAACGATATTTTCAACTTACGATGAGTTTAACAGGGTGTAAGTTGAGGAACATCTGTATCTGAAAATGGTGGTGAGTCTGCAAGTGGTTGAACTCAGGTCCTTCATGCACATACTACACAAACAATTTACATTTGGCTCTGTTTCAAGGCGTCAGCTCTTCACAAAAAGCCCAAAGTCCAGCTTGAACTTTCTTAAGTGATGAGGAAGTACAA
Source organism: Macaca fascicularis (assembly GCF_037993035.2). Classification (NCBI taxonomy): domain Eukaryota; kingdom Metazoa; phylum Chordata; class Mammalia; order Primates; family Cercopithecidae; genus Macaca; species Macaca fascicularis. The sequence continues at coordinate 55,506,941 of NC_088379.1, forward strand.
GGTAAAGTCTCCACAAATTTACATAATTGGGACTGATAGATGTAAGCAGAGTTGTGTTAAGTGGACTTCTAGTTCCCACCACCAATTTCACTCTTGAATGGTTTCTAGGTAACGTGATTTGATTATTACTAATAGGGGGCTCTGGATACATGGAAAGATCATGTTCATAGGAAGAAGTTAATTAAAAGAGTTACAACAGGAAAGCATCACAATAAAGCCTACGTGATATTTATCAAACTAAAATGGCAAACTTTTATCTGCTTAAAAACCATTTAATTCAGCATTGTTTTGTTTAAGACTTAATGGAATATTGTGTTGTTTCTAGGGAATTTGGGGGCTTAATTTTTTGTCTTTTACTGATAAAGATAAAGGTAGAGAATTTAATATGTCAAAAGAGTCATAGATTTTTAGAGATGAAAAGGACTTTAAAAATACCTGGCTTACAATCAGTAGTTGAAAGTACGATGAGAACAGGAAACTTACTAATTACATATGGAAAAATAGCGACTTTAGAATGGAAAAATCTGATAGACACCACTTTAACCAAGTGATCAAAGTTAACATCACCTGTCATAAGACATAGTGAGATTATGTACCTCCTGATGGTGCACTGAGAAAGGGGGAAAAGCACAACCTTAACCTGATCATGAGAAATCATCCTCAGACTAACACAAATTCAGTGATAGTCTACAAATATCTAACCAGCACTCTTCAAGAGTCAGTGTCATAAAAGACAAAGACGGAGGAAGTGTGTGTCGCAGATTGGAGGAGACCAAGGAGACATGGCAAATGAGTGTAATTTGAGATCCTGGATTGGGTAAAGGGCATTGGTGGGAAAACTGGCAAAATTTGAATAAGGCCTGTGAATTGATTAATAGTATCGTATTAGTGTTAATTTCCTGGTTTCAATAATTGTTCTATAGTTACAAGACATTAACATTAGGGGAAGATAAGTAAAGGTTATTCAAGAGCTTTTGCACCGTTTTTGCAACTTTTTAGTGTAAGTGTTTTTTTAAAATTTTTTAATGATTTAGCCTAACTTCTCAAAGAAACCTACGGTACAAGACCTTATACCTGCCTTTTCCAAGGTTACATTGCTATAATAAATGACATCTCAGCTAGACTGATTGTTTCAAACACCCATTCTCGATTAGATGGCTTTTCAATGTCTTTGTGGACATCAGAATTACTTTTAAATTAAATAAAAGTTAACTTTTTTCCTCCCTACAGAAAATATATAATTTAAAAAATCTGACAGCCCAGAGGAAAAACAGATTATTCTTCCTCTGCTATTTAATATGCCAAGTGAGTTTTTACTTTTAATGGCAATAATTTTCATTTTCACATGATCAATGTAGTTATTTAAAAAAAACTACCTGTTCATTTATTTTTGTATCATGTTGCTGTTTCCACACAGTTTCAATTCCTTCTTTTATGTCTTTAAATCATTTCAAATCTGCTTATTTCATAGTTTTTATAAGACTGTTACTTTATTTGAAATTCTTGGGGTTTTAATCTTCTTGCTCGTTTTGGTTGTGGTACTACAGATTGTTACCTCCCATATTCCATAATTTTAAATTCTGAGCTTCAGTGGTTTCTTCTGAGAATCCTGTGTAGCTTAGCAGAGAGTGGGCCTTCTGTAGTAGGTTTCTACTAGTTTCAATAAAGAACCCAAGACGTATCATCGGCCTGAGATTAATTTTCATAAAATACCTCAGCTTCAGGTTTCATAGACAAGACACGTGGTCTAATTTAATCTGAGATTTACCGGAAAAATAGGCCTAAAGTTCTGAATTTTCACCAGGCTTTTTTTTCTGCTCTGACTCCAAGAAAGAGGCAGATTTCTCTGCCATCTCTCTGTGCTGATGAGCTTCTTGTTTCTACTCTGTCCTTTTAATTGAAGGCATGTCCTTCCTGAGTCCTGGCTTTATGCAGCATCTTGATTCCAACGTTCTGTCTCTGCATGTACGTTAAGTCCCAAGCCCCTGGGTTATTGAGACATGCCCAACCCCTTTTGGAGAAGCTATGCTATTAGCTCTTGCAATAACTGGCCTTCAGTGCCTTCTTCGTTGCTGGCACCTGGAGATTTCTCTCTATCCTTGGGAGTCAGCTACGAACACCTTATAATTCCTGTTAAATTTTAACCAGCACTTCTTTTTTTGTTGTTTTTTTGAGACAGAGTCTCGCTCATTCACCTAGGCTGGAGTGCAGTAACACAATCTCGGCTCAATGCAAGCTCTGCCTCCCAGGTTCACACCATTCTTCTGCCTCAGCCTCCTGAGTGGCTGGGACTACAGGCACCTGCCACTATGCCCGGATAATTTTTTGTATTTTTGGTAGATACGGGGTTTCACCATGTTAGCCAGGATGGTCTGAGGATGGTCTTGATCTCCTGACCTCATGATCCTCCCGCTTTGGCCTCCCAAAGTGCTGGGATTACAGGCATGAGCCACTGCGCCCAGTCAATTTTATCCACCATTTCCAGATGATGATAATGGTAAATTTCTCAGGTTTTCATATTTGACTATCTTGCTGGAAGAAGTAACACTGGAGAACACTGAAAAATGTTTTCATGTAATTTTTTTAAAGTCTCATCAGGAAGAACTCTAGTGATATTCTAGAAGGCATATAAGGCAGAGTTTAAGAGCCTGACCTTTGAAATTAAACTGACACATATTAGCTAAGTGACTTGCAGCAAGCTACTTTACCCAGTATTTTCATCTGCAAAATGAAGTTGTTTTAAAACTTAAATTGTAGGTGTTATGTATAATGTGTTTATAAAATTTAGTACACTACCTAGTAAACGTGTTGTGTGATAACTATCATGATTATTCTGTTTTTAAAGGGCATTTGTAAGGTATTAGAAAGCTTAGTTCATTGGAATTGCAATCTTGCCTCATGTCACTGTACAGCAGCAAATCCTACACTGCCGAATGCAACAATAAAACCATGCCAAAGGAAAAAGTAGTTACCAAATTGGGGGTAGTCTTGTGTAATCTTGTAGACGATTTCTTCAGCACTGGCACCAGGAGCCTCAGCCTGTAAGATTCTGTTGGTGATCTGCAGCATGCCCCCTTCTGGAACCCACACCATCGAATTAGCCACAAGCTGAAGACCTCTATCATTCTGAAATAAAAATAAAATGCAGAATTAGGTCCAAGCAAAATAAGAATATATCAATCCTTAAACACATAAGTTATTCAGCTCTGTTGTTGTTAAAGATCATCGAGTAAGAGAGAGAGAGATTCACAATTTCAGAGTCACTCTATAGACTTCATATTATGTGTAGACATACGCATATTTATCTATATATTTACATGTGTATATATCCTGCTTTTTCTTTTTAGTTTATCATAAACAAACAACTTATTTAGAAAGACTAAGTCTCTCCATTTCTTTCTTTCATCTGTCCATCTACCTGTCTTTCTATCTTATCCACCCACCCATATTTAAGAATTATTCGGCCAGGTGCAGTGGCTCACGCCTGTAATCCCAGCACTTTGGGAGACCGAGGAGAGTGGATCATGAGGTCAGGAGATCGAGACCATCCTGGCTAACATGGTGAAACTCCGTCTCTACTAAAAATACAAAACATTAGCTGGATGTGGTGGCGGGCACCTGTAGTCCCAGCTACTTGGGAGGCTGAGGCAGGGGAATGGCGTGAACCCAGGAAGTGGAGGTTGCAGTGAGCCGAGACCACGCCACTGCACTCCAGCCTGGGCAACAGAGGGAGACTGTCTCAAAAAAAAAAAAAGAATTATTCATTAAGCACCTATTATATGCCGACTCCATTGCTAGAGGCCTGATATACACAACACGTCTGAAGCAAAACCTCAGTGTCAGAACTTACAGTCTAGTGGGAGACACAGACACATAAATAATTAAGATGCCTCATGATTAATGCTCTGTAAGAAGCTTGAGCAGGGAGCTGTGGGAGAATAAAGGAAAGAAGCCTCAGGAAGATTTTCCTAAGAAAAATAATTTCATTTTGAATAACAAAAACATTGGATTTCTAAGTAGATACATGGTGAAACATATTCCAGACAGCGGGCCCAGCTTAAGCGAAACCAAAGATGTGAGACAATGCACTGTGTATTTCATAAAATGCCCAAGTGTCTGGTGCCAGCAGGGCTCAGGGAGCCAGGTGGGGGAGTGCATAAAAAGTGACACTGTCTTATGGAAGGTTAGTAGAAGATAGAAGCTACACTAAAAGTCTCAATTCATCTCATAGGCACTGGAAAGTCAACACGAGTCTCCAGGGAAGAAAATGGGATGATCAGATCTAGGTTTTAGAAAGACAGCCTCCAATGGCAGGAGATGGAAGTGACTAGCACTGAGATAAATCCAGAGTGGAAGATACCATTTAATGACTCAGGGGAGAGAAAATGAGGGCCTATGAGAGGGTAATTGCAGTGGTAAATCCAATGGTAAATTCATTGTAGACAGAAATAGATTCTAGAAGCACCACAGAAGCAGAACTGACAGGACCTGATGGCCGATTGAAAGTGAAGCAACAACAGTTAGGAGTAGCTGGCTGGAAGGAATCACCTATTCAGCACTCCTGAGAAGGCAATCATTTTAATTACTAAAGCTAATATCATTAACAGTGCTGCCATTCCTGCTTTGCAAGGCACACACCCTCTTCCAAAGCCTCATAATTGACATTTTCCACAGAATGAGACTAGGGAGGCTGCCAGTGTTCAGTTTTCAATTTGTTTGCACACTTCAAAAATTAACAAGTCTGATATTTTAACACAGGGAATTTTAGAAGGGATGGTTTTCTATATTATTATTACTTTCAGATATGCCAGTAAATGGAACAGAGCAAACACCACTCCCAGGAGAAGAATACTCTGAAGAGAAAACAACATCTATTCTTTTGCTCACTTGGCCCTTGAGCATCTCACCTCTCAGGAGTCAGTGATGGCTACTGTCATCATATATACACCAGGAAGCTGAGTCAAACATTGCCCATGAGAACAGCAGCAAAGGCACTTTCTATCCTGATTGGTGCTCGGGGCAAAATCCCAGAGAATATTCTCCTTTCTCAATTGACATAGCATATTATTTATAAAACATCAAAAACATATAAAAAACTTTGTATATAATCACCGGAATTCTGAGGGAAAAGACTGTATTAACTCCAGCAGTCTTATATACCATGATATACTTGGGCCCAGGTTTTTTTTGAGATGGAGTTTTGTTCTTGTTGCCCAGTGCAATTACAATTGAATGATCTTGGCTCACCACAACCTCCGCCTCCCAGGTTCAAGCGATTCCCCTGCCTCAGCCACCTGAGTAGCTGGGCTTATAGGCGCCCACTACCATGCCTGGCTAATTTTTATATTTTTAATAGAGACGGGGTTTCACCATGTTGGCCAGACTGGTCTTGAACTCCTGACCTCTTGATCTGCCTGCCTCAGCCTCCCAAAGTGTTGGGATTACAGGCGTGAGCCACTGTGCCCAGCCCAGGTTTCTTAATTGTTAGAAATCTTTCTAATAGCAGCAGTCTACTGAACTATGATTTTGGTTATGCAGATCAGTCATATGCCAACAGCCACATTATTAGACTGAGTAGGCAATGTGGTTTTTTCAGATTCTAAGCAAATAAGCAGTGTGACATGAATGCATGTTCCCAGGTGGCTTGCCCACTATATCTCCATCTTGGCTATACTTATCAACACAATTCTCTATAATTCCTGTGTGAGTGTAACTTTTTAGACAATACACCTTGTGACTCAGTGTGCAGAGACAAGCAGCACCTGGAAGCTCATTAAGATGTTCAGAATCTCAGGTCCCACCACAGACTTTACGAATCAGAATCTGTACTTTGAAAAGATCCCCAGAAGCTGTGTAGAAATACTAAGGCATGAAAAGCATGGTCCAAGGTAGAGATCACAATGGTTCTAGAGTGGTTCTCCTGAAGGTTCACAGCTGAGCCTTTAGAATATTTATGTCTATCACAGGGTAATACATATGCCTCCATTTCTGAATGATTTTTTTTTGCAGTATATAAGGAGAAACAGATAACACTAAGAAAAGGAAGTGTAATTCTTAGAAATCAGCAAGATGGCAGAATAAGAGATTCCAGCTCTAAAACCTGCACAGAACACTAATTTTCACAACCATCTGCAGATGACAATACCTTCATAGGAGCCTGAGGTCTAGCTGAAAGTTTCTAGTATCCCAATGGAGTAAAAGAAAAAAAATCAACAATAGATACATTGAAGAGGGTAAGAAACACAGTTTCATTTTACCCCAATACTCTCCTCCAAGTAGGCACAACTCAAGGCCAAGAGAGACCACTTCAGTCCACAATTTCTCCTACAGAGGAAAGTAAGATTGAAGTGAGTGCTCAGCTTCCCCAGCCTTGTGGGATGCTGCCTAACAGATCCACTTCTGTCTCACCCCATCCAGAACATTGAGGGGATTCATATGTCTCCTCAGCTGTCTAGGGACAGTAAGGAACAGGGAAGAGAAGCAGAGGCTTACAGTAACCACTATATAGATCTCGACAAACAGTTGCAGATTATGCTAACTGGCTAATGGGCTCCACCAAGAGCCATGCTCACAAACCCTGTAAGATACCCACCTGCAGATACACAAACTAGCTAACAAGTACCCCACTAATCCATGTACCCCCTCCCATAGCCAGCACCCCACAGCCCCCTGAAGAGAGTACACTCAGGATCTTCAGATGGTGCACATGAGCCCATGCAGACAGCAAACACATACATCAACAGTTACCTGACTCTGCTGAATTGGGTAGAAGGCATGCAACCTTGATTACTTCAGGGAACTGACATGAGGAAAATAAATAAAGGCTCTCGGCACCCTGCTTGATGGTGCAGGATCAAGAGAAGGCACAGAATCATAAGACTTCCCCTGAAGGGGGAAGAAGAGGAGTGAAACAGGCACATCCAGAGAAAAAGTTTGAGAAAGCCTTCAAATATTTAGTTTGGTTGGCTAGTAAAGGTCTTTCTCTCCTGAAGCCAGAGAGTAAAGACTGGAGTAGGTAACCACCTTTTCAAATGCAAACACAGCGATGCAAGCCTTCAAGAAACATAAAAAGGAAACTAAGAAATCATGATACCACCGAAGGAACAAAATAAAGCTCCATTGGCTGACCCCAAAGAAATGAAGATTTATGAACTACCTGACAAATAATTCAAAATAATCATCTTAAAGAAGCACAGTGGACATCTTAAAGAAGCACAACAATCTTAAAGAAAAGTAGATGACTAAACAAAGTCAAGAAAGCAACACATAAACAAAATTAAAGGTTTAACAAAAGATAGAAATCATAAAAAGAACAAATCAAATTCCAGAGCTGAAGAATACAATGATTGAACTGAAAAATTTAATAGAACACTTCAACAGCAAACTCCATCAAAAAGAAGAATGAATCCACGAACGCAAAAACAGATCATTTGAAACTATCCAGTCAGAAAAATAATAACAACAAAAATAAAAAAGAATGAACAAAGCTTACAGAACTTATAGGACACCACCAAATAAACCAATATAACCTATTATGGAAATTCCAAATGAAGCAGAGAAAGAGCAAAGGACAAAAAGCTTGTTTAAAGAAATAATAACAGAAAACTTTCCAAATCTGTAAAGAGAAAGAAACATCTAGATCCATTAAGCCCAGAGAACTCCAAATAGATTGAACATAAAGAAGTCATTACCGAGACACATTATAATCAAATTCTGAAAAGTTAATCACAAAGAATTTTGAAAACCACAAGAGAAAAGTGGCTTGTCACATACAAGGGAGACTTATAAGACTATCAGTGGATTACTCAGCAGAAACCTTGTTGTTTTCTGACAGAATGAGATGATATATTCAAAACACTTAAATAAAAAAGCTGCCAATCAAGAATAATTTACCAGGCAAAGCTGTCATTCAGAAATGAAGGAGAGAGAAAGCCTTTCCCAGACAAATGCTGACGGAGTTTGTTCCCACTAAAGTCCTGTCTTACCAGAAATGCTAAAGGAAATTCTTCAAGTTGAAATGAAAGGACACAAATTAGCAACATGAAAACACATAAAATTATAAAACTCACTGGAAAAGCTAAGAATATAATCAAAGTGAGAATAATACTGTAATGGTGATATGTAAGTCAGTTTTAACTCTAGTATAAAAGTTAGAAGAAAATGTATTAAAAGTTACTATAACTACCAGTTTTTAAAATGAATATATGATATAAAAAGATATAAATTGTGACACCAGTAACATAAAATGGTGAGGGTCAGGGAGAAGTAAACAGTTTTGTATGCAATTGGAGATAACTTAATCATCTTAAAATTGACTACTGTAAGATACTTTATGTAACCCTCATCGTAATCATGAAGAAAAAACCTGCAGTAGATACACAAAAGATAAAGAGAAATAAATAAAAACACACCACTACAAAAAAGAATCATCAAATCACAAAGGCAAACAGCAAGAGAGACAAAAGGAAGAGAGGAACTACAAAAACTCTGAACACAACAAAATGGCAATAGGTAAGTCCTCACCTATCAAAAATTAAATGTAAACGGATTAAATTCTCCAATCAAAAAACATAACAGCGGCTGAATGGACAGAAAGTGTGATCCAACTATAAACTGCCTATAAAGAGATTCACTTTAGCTTTAGGGATACATATAGGCTGAAAGCCAAAGGATGGAAAAATATATACCACGCAAATAAAAACCAAAAGAGAACAGAGATGCTTATATTTATATCAGGCAAAATAGCTTTGAAGTCAAAAAACATCACAAGAGACAAAGAAGGTATTGTATAATAATAAAGAGGTCAATCCACCTAGCAGATATAATAATTGTAAATATACATGCACATAACATTAGCACACCTAGATACATCAAGCAAATGTTAACAGAACTGAAGGGAGAAATAAAGGGCAATGAAATAATGGTAGGGGACTTCAATACCCCACTTTCAACAATAGAGAGATCATCCAGATAGAAAATCAATAAAGAAACAGAGGATTTGAATAACACTATGGAACAAACAGACCTAACAAACATATATAGAATATTACATATAATAGCAGCAGAATTCATATTCTTCTCAAGCACATATGGAACATTCTCCAGGTTAGAACAAATGTTAAGCCACAAAAGATGTCTTAGCAAGCTTAAGAAGACTGAAATCATATCAAGTATCTCCTTTGGCCACCCCATCCAGGGCAATTAGGCAAGAGAAAGCAACAAAATGTATCCAAATTGGAAAGGAAAAAGTTAAATTGTCTGTATTTACAGACACCATGATCTTATATGTAGAAAACCCTAAAGATTCCACCCAAAGACTGTTAGGACTAATAAACAAATTCAGTAAAATAAAATCAACATGCAAAATCAGTTGTGTTTTCATATACTAGCAATAAACTCTTTGAAAAAGAAATTAAAGAAAACAATCTTATTTATAATAGCATCAAAAGAATAAATAATTAGAAACAAATTTAACCAAGAAGGTGAAAGGTATGCCATTGAAAGCTATAAAATATTGGTGAAAGAAATTGCATAAAACACAAATAAATGCAAAAATATCCCATGTTTATAAACTGGAAGAATTAATATTATTAAAATGTCCATATTAGCCAAAGCAATCTACAGATTTAACACCATCCCTGTCAAAATTCCAATGGCATTTTACACAGAAACAGAAAAACAAATCCTAAAATTCATATGGAACCACAAAAGTCCCCAAATAGCCAAAGCAATCTTGAGCAAGAACAAAGCTGGTGGCCTCACACTCTCTAATTCCAAATTACATTACAAAGTTACAGTAATTAAAACATTATAGTACTGGAATAAGAACAAATACATAGACCAGTGGAACAGAATAAGGAGCACAGAAATAAATCCACACATTTATGACCAACTATTCTTCAACAATAGTGCAAAGAATATAAAATAAGGAAAGGAGAAAAGAATAGTTTCTTCAATAAATAGTGTTGGGATAATTGCATATCCCATGCAAAGGAATGAAATTACATCATACACAAAAATCAACTCAAAATGGGTTAAAGACTTAAACAGAAGACCTGAAGCTGTAAAAGACCTAGAAGAAAACATAGGGGAAAAGCTCCTTGATACAGGTCTTGGCAACTATTTTTTGGATATGGCACTGAAATCACGGGAAATAAAAGCAAAAATAAACAAGTAGGATTATGTCAAACTAAAAAGCATCTGCACAGCAAGGGAAACAATCAACAAAATGAAAAGGCAACCTATGGAATGGGAGAAAATAATTGCAAAACCAATATCTCATAAGGGGTTAATATCCACAATATATAAGAAACTCCTACAACTCAAAAGCAAAAAATTCAAATAACCTAAAAATGGGCAAAAAAACCTAAAAAGGTATTTCTCCAAAGAAGGCATATACATGCCTAACAGGTGTATGAAAAGCATAAATAATCATGAGAAAAAGGCAAAGCAAAACTACCTCACACTTGCCAGATGGCTATTTTTATAAAGGTATAAAGAAAGCAATCTTTGGAGAAAAGATTTGGAGAAAAGGATTTGGAGAAAAGGGAACCCTGGTGCATTGGTGGGAGGAAAGTAAATTGGTAGAGCTACTATGCAGGCTTCTCAAAAACTTAAGAACAAACTATCATATGATCTGCAATCACACTTCTGGATATACATCCAAAGGAAATGAAATCAGTATGTTGAAGAGATATCTGCAGTTCCACGTTCATTGTAGTATTATTCACAATAGACATGATACAGAATCGACCTAAACGTCAATCAGTGGATAAATGAATATATAGTGGAATATTATTCAGTCTTAAAAATGAAGGAAATCTTGCTATTTGCAACAATATGGAAGAAATTGGAAGACATTATGCTAGGCGAAATAAGCTAGACACAGAAAGACAATAACTACATGATCTTGCTTGTATGTGGAATCTGAAATAGTCAAACTCATAAAGCAGACAGTAGAATGGCAGTTGCAAGGGGCTGGGGGAAAGGGGAAATGGGGAGATGGATGGTCAAAAAGTACAAAGTTTCAGTTAAAAGAGACTATTATAAGATATTTTATGTAACCCTTATGGTAATCATGAAGAAAAACCTGCAGTAGATACACGAAGGATAAGTAAGTCCTGAAGACCTACTATATGGCATAGTGCCTATGATTAGCAATACTATATAGTATATTTAAAATGTGCTAAGATAGTACAGCTTATGTTACCACAAAAAAATAATAAATACACAAAATTCGTAAACAAGGCAGGAGAAAACTTTATGAGGTTAGGAATATGATTAAGACCTGGATAGTGGTGGTTTCATGCCTATATACTTATTCTCAAATTAAAATTGTATATATTAAATATGTAGAGGTTTTTACATGTCAATCATTCCTCAATAAAGGAGGGTTTGTTGTTTTTTTTTTTAAAAAGGAAGAAGCATCAATCTTCCCACTCATCATGATGAACATGTTTGTTTCTTATTGTTTTCTTTTGGAGAGGGTCCAGGGAAGATTCAAGAAGTGATGGATAGAAGGATATATATCAACTTTTCTACATTTAAGGTATCCAAAAAGCCAAATTTTAACCTAATTTCCCCAATGGTTCTGACATTTTGAATTTTTTATCTCCTCACATTTTTTTTTTCTGCACATGATGTATATATCCTTGCCAGTTCAAGAAATTAGTTATATTACCAAGTGAATAATCTGCCCAGTAATGTTTTATAGATCCTCCAGAGGACCACATTAGCAGGCAATAAAATCCCAACAAGTAAAACTGGGGACATGATTAAAACAGTGCTTTAAATTAAATAGTTCTTCTAATTTATCTGATAGAACAATAGGCATGCAGAAATGGTAATAAAGGTTAGCCATTACATATCATATTATAAATAAAAATATTAATGTTATAAACCAGAAATAATGTCACAAGCCTCCATCTTTTGGAGAAAAAAAAATCTCGCAAACAAAATGAAAATTTCCCCCCAAAATTAAAGGTTGAGTCGTAAATGAAGAAACGTTAGCTGAAATGATAATGTACTCTAACCCCAGGCCAAACATTCAAGATAAAAGTTTTAAACCTCACTAAATAGAAAATGACTAACGTTGAATATAACAGTGACCTTATAATTTTACTTGTTCTGTAAAAATATACCTTAATTTGCAAGAGCTCATTTATATCATAGCTATTAAAATTTCATCTCAAAGGACACTGTAGAAAAGATCATGTGGGGTCGTGTGGTGAAATTTACCAGCATAAAGAAAACAGGAGAGATAATTGGACTGTTTCTGTGTTTGTCGATGTGTGTATGAGCCCCAGAAGCTTGCTATTTCAGGTCAAGAATACAGAACCTTTGCTCCATGTAGATTTCAACCAGTATATGTATATTTAAGGAAATATTTTCTGATTATGCACCTTATGAGACACTGAATTGAATAAGCTAATCAAACCCCCCAAAAGGTGAAATCCTCATATATGGCAAGGATTTAGTTATTTATGATATAGGCTCTTACTCATAAGAAATTAACATTTTTATGCCATTGATGTTTGTAATTCTCATAAATGTCACTATTATCAAACTAATTGTGTCCCTGCAAGACAACCAATGAGAGGTAGGCATTAATGAAATTGAGGGAAATCACCACAGGGCTATTTCTCTGTACACAAGCCTTACCACAGATAAACAGTCAGAGAGGACTCTCAGCAATAGAATTTTCCATCCAGTTCCTAGCATGACACTTGGGGACTTTTGACATTAAAGCATTACCCAGTTGCAGAAAATACTGCTCAAAGAATAACAAAGTTCAGAAAGATCATCACATGTATTGCCAGAGTGGAAAAAAAAAAAGGCATGATTTCCAGAGGTATCTTAATTAATGAAAAAGAAGACAATTCCTTGAAACCCCAGCAGTAACAGAAGCCCACCAATAAGTACGAATTTTCCCTGTCCACATTTTAGCCCTTATTAAATGTCAATTTGGTTTAGAATCATATCTGTAGCAGGCTTGGGTTTAGTAATCTCCCCAATTAATGAAAGCCTGTTCAGCAATGCATTCTTTATTACTTTTTAATCTGTTTTATTTATTTTGCCTCCTTCCCCCAACAGAACATGTTTCAACATCAGTCCTGGTTATATTTTCTCCTCAGCAACTCAGTATAAGGCTGGAGGTGGCGGCCAAGTTTATTCACTATCAGGCCAAAGATAAAAACATAAGTTTGGGGGAAGTGATGTAGAACTGAAAAACAAAGGTTGAACTGACAGCTCCTCTACTCATTCTCAGGTGGGCTATTGTGGAGGTGCCCCAAGGGCTTCTCATCTGATACAAGAGATGGAATGGAAGGCAGAAACACAGGCGCCAGCCTCACTCAAGCCATTACATCCATCCATTACCCATCCATCCAAAAAAAAAATGTACTGAATTCCTATGATATGCTCTGCTCAGGAGAGTAAGACTGGAATAGCCCCTGTTCACACAGAGCTTCCTTTTTCTGTCCCTCCCTAGTTACCTTGACAGGTTGTGTTTTCTGTTGAATGATATTAGGATTAATTGGTACATTCATTCATTAGGAATTAAACACAAGCCACTTGGCCATTCTATTTAAACTATCACTTAGACATCAGCCAATAATCAGTCTCACTCCAGGTTTAATAACTAGGTAGCCAGAGGGTAAGAACTTACACGCCCATCTTCCCTCATGGCTGTTAGAATGAAATCAGTCATGTCTGACAACGCATCTACAAGAAGCTATAAGAGTTGAGGCACTTTTTTCTTCTTGCGCCCAGAAGACTTAACGTTTATAAATACTCTCACTTGTAACAAGAGGCAGTGAGTTCAGAGGAAAGATTACAGAAGGCTTGGGGCCCAGCTTGGATAGAACATTGAGAAAATGACTAAATTACTGTCTTTATTCTATCCATTAAGGGGATAAGAATATATATGACCAACACATTGAAAACTCCTAGCTAGAATGAAAAGAGTCTCATGGTTAAGTGTAGGAGGCAGACACACTTGAGATGAAATCATAGCTCCAGCACTAAGTACCTTTATGACAATTAATGTTTTTCAACCTCTTTGTGCTTCAGTTTCCTCTTTTGGAAAATTAGAGATAATAACTGTACAAACATCACAGAGTGATCGTGAAGATCAAATGGAATAATTCCCATCAAACTTTAGTGCCTAATATCAAAAACAAAACAAAAAAAAAACTTCTACCCATAATAGATTTCTCATTAGAAAAATTAAGGTCCCATAGCCTCTACTCTAACCTTCTTCCCCAAGACATTGTAAAGATCAGTAAAAGAGATATAAGGAAAAAATATTTTGAATTCCTAAAAGGAAAAACAGTACATATTTGTGTAATATTGCCAATATTGCAGTCAAATGTATTATTAGTACATCCTGATGAATGTTGAGGCTCTGCTCATGGGTTTCATTATTCTAATGCATGGGCAGGTAATCACAGCAATACAGGAGAGAGGGATGAAAACGGACACAGAGCACAACTTAAATTCACTTTTCAGGAATCACAGACACAGAAAATACCTACATGACTCACAAGTCACAAGGATTCCCAAACTCTGTGCTTTGTGCTTTATTTATGAATTAAATTTCCACTTTTCTTGGTTTTGTTCTGGTAGTCAAAGCAGCTAAAACCGTAGAAATGCCCTTCCATCTTGGGTCACTCCACACAAAATGGCTGTGCAATACAGTGAACTGAGCTCCAAACATGGAGATGGAAGCCACAATAGGAAAGGCAGCTGCTAGGGGGGCACTGAAATCCTCTAACAACCTTTGGAAAGAAACCAAGAAGGAAGAAACAAAAACTTTTGTCTGTCTAGACTTCATCTCTCTAGAACTAAACCTTATCTCCCAGGGCCATCGCAGGAGTGTGATAATTAGGATGAGCTGCAAGGTGGCTATCTGCCAACTCCATCTCATCATCAGCTTTCACTGGCTCCCGTCTCTCTTATGCCACCTTCACTGCTTTCAGCAGCTGAAAATAACGAGACAGGAAACTGAGAAATTACCTAGCAGACCATATTAGATTCAGCTGTTCACCTTCATGAGGCTCAATCGGATCAATCACAAATTTTGAGTGATCACTGATGAGAAAGTGACGAGTGGTTTTAAACTGTCCACAACAAATCAGTCTCTCCATCTAGTCATTAATGACACCTCAGTAGGCAGTGATATTTGAAATGAAAGGTTGTTTAAGAATTATGTTTCCCAATCTACTATCATGAGAAAGAGTCATTCTTGATGCAACTGAGAAAAGGGCATCCAGTGAAATATCATCTAGTTTTGAAAATGTTTTCCAGGTCCCTTTGGTCTAGCAATGGCTCAGTCCAGTATTTCCTAAAGTGTGAGAACTATCTCATTTGCAGTATCCAAAAACATTTTCAGTAGCATATGGACAAAATGTTGTAGAATGGTTATGTATTAATTTTCATATTTTAGAAAAAAAGTATAATTCTACATTAAGCCCATGATTTCCTAAGTAGTATTTATTAGGATGAGGCTACAATAAAAAGTAAGTTGATACAAAGAAAAATATTAAGTAAATAATAGTACAGGTGCTTGTGGATATGGCGAAAACATAAAAAGGTGGCATGTCAATGACTCAGGCTGAGCAAATATGCTATTCCTTTATTTATTTAGAGATAGGGCCTTGCCCTGTCATCCATGCTGGAGTGCAGTAGTGTGGTCACGGCTCACTGCAACCTCGAACTTCTGTGTTAAAGTGATCCTCCCACCTCAGCCTCTGGAGTAGCCAAGGCCACAGATGCATGCCATCACACTCAGCTAATTTTTAAAGAAAAAAACCTTTAGTAGAGACAAGATTTCTCTATGTTGCTCAGGCTGGTCTCAAACTCCTGAGCTCAAGTGATCCTCTTACCTCAACCTACCAAAGTGCTGAGATTACAGGCATGAGCCACTGCACCCGGCCCAGTGCTCTTTATTGGCTCCTACTTCCTACGGCAAAGATCCCTAGGATTACCAAAAGAGTTTGCTCATCCTTCTTTAGTTGAGCTAACAGAATGGCTGAACTCACTTTTTTTGATTCATTCAGATTATCTGACTATGAACTTCACATTTCATGAGCTGTTTTATTGTTTGTTTGTTTGTTTTTTGAGATGGAGTCTCTCTCTGTCGCCCAGGCTGGAGTGCAGTGGTGCGATCTCAGCTCACTGCAGGCTCTGCCCTCTGGGTTCACGCCATTCTCCTGCCTCAGACTCCCTAGTAGCTGGGACTACAGGTGCCCACCACTGCGCCCAGCTAAGTTTTTGTATTTTTAGTAGAGACGGGGTTTCACCGTGTTAGCCACTATGGTCTCGATCTCCTGACTTCGTGATCCACCCGCCTTGGCCTCCCAAAGTGCTGGGATTACAGGTGTGAGCCACCGTGCCCGGCCTCATGAGCTGTTTTCGAAGGGCAGATAAAAACAGGAATATCTTAATTCTTATGGTTATGCTCAGGCAGGAGACAAAAGGATTAGTGGATAATAACACGTTCTTACGGCAGTACTTCAACAAAAAAGGTTCAAAAGTGTCCCAATTTGTAGAGAACATGGGGACAGGTCTTTCAGATCAAGAGTGCTCCTAACAAGATATTTAGCACCCTCTATATAATAGGTTATATTTGACTAAATGAATGACTACCCACATCTTAACTTTGTGAGTATCATAAAATAATATCAACAGTAGAAGTTCACATCTAGGTGCAAGGAAACTGTAACTCTAGGAATGACACCTACCTGAGGCACGGTCTTCACTTGGAACAGTATATTATGGAAGGAGTGTCCATCATTGGCCTGCAAGACTGCAACATCGGATGTGCTGTCTGAACCATCATGAGCATAGTGGAGAAGGCCTCTAGAGAGTTCATCCAGCTGGAATTGATAGATAGGGGCTGCCGGGTACTGAAGTGTTTGAAGCAATTGGCCATGAAGTGGAGGATCGATTACTTCAACGACCACATCCTGTGGGTTATCATCATCTCGGATGTCAAGTAGCTGGGTGGTGATGGTTGCCCTCTCTCCTCTGCTAATGTGGAGAACCTCATTTCTCAGCACATAGGGGGCCTGTGGAGTTGAAGGGAAGAAGAGTCAGTTAATAGGGAAAGAAAGGACAAACCAGTGGACTAGACACCTGATTGTTATTTCTATGCTTTTTTGAGAAACTCAAGGTGTTCTAGCAAAGCACCAAACTGTTTTATGGTGAAAGCATTTGTCAGAGGTGTGGTCAGTCGTAGTAACACAACAACTAAGGTTACTTCACACCTCTGGGTTCTAGAGGTTTATCAAGCCACTTCAAGACTTGAGAGACAACTGGTGAGAGCTGCTAGCTTCTAAATCTCTAATTTCTCTGCTATCCTGACTTACATTATATCCCAGGAGAGACTAATAAGAGGTGTGAACTGTTTGGACTTGCCTTTGGGAGGACACACTTCACTCCAGGCCATATTGTAGTATACTGACTCACAGGAGCTACTTCTGCATCCTGAGCTCACGCCATTTCTAGTCCCTCCCAGTAATTTTCTTCAGTTTTCTCATCCAAATCTTGATAGAGCCCCACCCCAACTCAGGTTATAAAGCCTGCCAAGATTATGGTCTCGGTGAGTAAGGCAACCACTTGGCTAATTCATGTGACAAGGCTAATATAGTAAAATTTAATATCTTTTTCTTGGGATTGTCAGGTTACCTCCCACCAACTTGAGTAAGCAGATAAAATGTTCTTTCATAAAGATAAAAGCTAATGAACCACAACAGGGAAGAAAAAAAACCAAAACTCACCCAAAAAATTGAGGCCAGAAGCCAAAGAAAATATTATTTCGGTTTTTAAATAAATATCATTTGAAGTAGAACCATCTAGGACTTTTCTCAACACTCTGCCTTCTTTAATCCAAATGGCTTTCTTTTAAAACTACCCAAGCCACCCTCCTGGTCTCCTGGAAATTACAATCTCCATTGAAGGAATGTCTAATACATCATTATAATAGTCACATAGTGGGAAATTAGATGATAGTTACTCTTCAGAATTCTCAAGTGAGAATTCTACAGCTATGATTCTATACATGGGAAAGAGTGACCTCTCCTATTCTGAAAGAGGAAAAGTCAAAGGTGATGTCAAAATGCACAAACGGAAAAGACCAAATTAACTTGCATGAGAAAATATCAGAGAGGCTCAGGACCACACTGAAACATTGCAGAAATATAAAGAAACAAAAGTAAGTTAAAATTATTTTCTAAAATTACATTTTAAAGACTTAAAATGAAACAAGTTTCTCATATAATAAGTAAAATTAAATGTGCCCTCCTTACTTACTCACTTGCTTGTGGAAAAACACATAAGCCACACTTGGGGAACCATGGGAACTCACCATGTCAGATTAGGAAGACTTGCCAATATCTACCTTTGGTCTTTCACTGGAGTAACTTTATTAGCCCAAACAAAAAGAACAAAACAAAGTTTCTGAGTGTAAGGACTGAGAAACATCTAAACTAGTAAGTTGTAAGACTGGATGTAGCCTTCTGTCCTAAATTTACAGAGATCAACTTGTCTTAGCTTTTTTTTTTTTTTTAGACAGAGTCTCACTCTGTTGCCCAGGCTAGAGTGCAGTGGCACAATCTCAGCTCACTGCAACCTCCACCTCCCTGGTTCAAGCTAGTCTCCTGCCTCAGCCTCCCGAGTAGCTGGGATTACAGGTGTCCATCACCACGTCCAGCTAATTTTTGCATTTTCAGTAGAGACGTGGTTTCACCATGTTGGTCAGGCTGGTCTCGAACTCCTGACCTCGGGTGATCCACCCACTTCGGCCTCCCAAATTGCTGGGATTACAGGCATAAACCACTGAGCCCAGCCTGTTTTAGCTTTAATTAAAACAAAATTTATATATTTTGTTCACCCATGAGATCAAATTAACTTAGGATCATTTTCAAATCATTAAACTCCAATTTATCCCTGATGTGATAATACCATCAAGAAGAGGTGAACTGGGCTATTAATACCATTTTGAAGCCACCTCTGGTTCAAGTCTATGTTGTTATGCATGATCCTTTCATTTTTGGACCAAATATATAAAAACATCAGATGAAAAACAATAATCTAGTATCCTTCCTTGAATCATGAATAACATGATACTGACATCTGGATATTTAGCTAGTCTTGGTTCCCGAGGAGAATATTCCACTCTCTTGCTTTTCATAACTTATGAATATACCTATTTCCCTATTATTTGCACATTTTGATTCTTCAATCCCTCAAGCCCAGTTCCTAGAGCAGCTACCACTATATGTATTCTGGACCCATAAGTACAACTTGATGGAGATGAATGATGAGAGGTGAGTCTGAAGGGCCATCACACTGAGTTTTACAGCATCTACCATGACTTCCTCATGTCTGTGTTTTGTTGATGGCCACACTGGCACACTGGAACCTCATTTAAGTAGATCCTTAATAATATTCTCTAACTGCTGCAAATTCCATGTACTAGAGAAAGATACAACAAACTCCTTCACCTAAAAATAAAGACATTCTTTTTTTGTTCGTTTGTTTGAGACAGGGTCTCACTGTGTTGCTCAGGCTGGGGCACAGTGGCATGATCGTCATTCATTGCAGCCTCAACCTTCCTGAGCTCAGGTGATCCTCCCTTCTCAGCTTCCCAAGTAGCTGGGACTACAGGAATGCATCACCAGGCCCAGCTAATCTTTTGTATTTTTTTTTGTTTCGGTATAGATGGGGTTTCACCATGTTGCTCAGGCTGGCTTCAAACTCCTGGGCCCAAGCAATCCACCTGCCTCAGCCTCCCAAAGTGCTGAGATTATAGGCATGAGCCACTGCACCCTGCCAATTATTTGGAAGGGCTGCTAGCAGACTCAGTATAGTAAAGTTAGGCATCATGTAACGGTTAAGAACACTGCCTCTGTAGCCAGATTTACTGGGCACAAACATTGACTCCCTATTTATTAGCTATATTACCACAGACGAGTTATGTCACCTTCTTGTGACTTTGCTTCCTTGTCTATAAATTGGAAACAACAATACCTCATAATATTGGCATAAGGATTAACTGAGTTACTTATGTGAAACACTAAGACTGCAACACTAAGTACTAGAGGAATATTAGTAATTTTGGTTGCTGCTGTTGTTATTACCCAGAAGTCCTAAAAATTACTCCAGTGGCATCTCAAGAGGAAGCCAAGACTAGATTAATTTAATGCAATAATTTTCATTAAATCCACAGGAAACCTGGATTTTGTGCTTGAGAACTAGTAGGCATGTAAAATTATTAATTCCTTGGCCATTTTTATTACCTGTGTTGAAAACGCTTGTATGTTGATCAGCTGTGGCTCAGAGAAGAACTGCTGGTCACTAATTTTCAGGAAAAAGTAACCTTTCCTAAAGAAGTCCCAAAGAAAGGAATAAGAAAATACAATCATTACATTAGACTTTAGACAGAAAAGGCTTAAAAACATTTTCAGGTTATGTGTAGGTAAGAATTTGGATCAAACTGCTGCAGCAATGTCATATTCATACTATAAAGAAAAACTACCAGATAAAGATGAACATAGTAAGATTCAAGTAAAAATACTGTGTGTTCTTAAATCTTCTTATAACAATTATAATAATTATGTAACCATTTTTTTCCTATCTTTCTAAACTGAATAAAGAAAAGACTGAAAAATTAGTTGTCAGGCCAGGGCAGATTAGCAATATATCGTAGGCTAATGGTTAAACTGAAGAATTGAAAGGAATCTTTTATAGTCTCTGACCTGTTCTCCACGATTCCCTCTTCCCAACAAATGCTCTTCCTAACCCCTGCCCAATTCATGTGAGTGGGCCCCCAGTGACAATGTCTGCAATGTCTGTATTACACAGCTGTTCATCTCCCCTCACTCCCCACCAGCCTACACATAGTCATTGTGGACAGACTAGGGAAGGATGGCTGATTCTTCCCTGGCGATTTGCAACTGGCCCAAGAGCCAGCAGTCAGTCTCAGCATTTGACTACAGGACAACCAGAGTCTACGGTGTAGAACAAGTCTGCCTGTAACACATAAGTGAATGAAGCCTATAAGCAAAGAGACACAGGGATGACAGAAGAGTTGATTCCTGCTTCCCCTTCCCAGTCCTTGCTTCCACACTGTCCTGGAGCACAATTGCCCTTGGTGTCTTTGAGATCTGAGCCACCCCTGCAATGTTATAACAAGCCTTACATTTTTGCTAATCTAGTTCAAGTTTACTTCCATTACTTGCAACCGAAGAGTCCCAATTAATAATAAAATAAGCCGTTGTTCAAGCAGCTTCAGAGACTGCTAGAGGGAAGGTAAGACTTACCCACCTTCAAAGCCAAACCAAGCACAGAACTTGCTGCTGACTGGTAAGATATAGGACTACTGCATTATGGGTATTTTTGAATTCTAATCTACCAGAGGGACCATTGTTTTAAAAGTTCTTTAGAAGTTATTCTTGGAACTACTATTTATACATGAAAGAATGTGGATGGATCTCAAAAGCATTATGGCAAAAGACAGAAACAAAAGTCAACATATTGTTTGATTCCATTCACCTAACGTTTTAAAAAGCACAAAACTATAGCAGTAAAACTGGATCAGTGGTCACCAGTGACTGGGGGTAAAGGAGCAACTATAAAAAGGAGACTTTTGGGGTAGTGAAACTATTTTACATATTGACTATGGTTGTGGTCACAAGACTGCAAAACTGTATACAGTTATTAATATTTATAGAACAATACACTTCAAAATGGGGGATTTTATTGAATGCAAATTATACCTCAATAAACCTGACTGTTTTTTAAAAAGCGATTCTTGTCTTCCCTTCTCTTCTATCTTCCCTTCATTTTCTGTCCCATTTAAGTCCTGTCCCTCTCCACCACCACCTCAGGCTTCAAGAGAATGTAACTGATGGATTTCCTTCCAGGATAGAAGAGAAGGTAAGACAAAAATAGTTTTTTAAAAATGATTTTTGGTGGCACTGAGGTTCCAATAACAGTGTTCAGTATATCAGCAATACCATTTTATCCCAGTGATGGCAACTACACCTATAGGTTGTCTTCTACTCCACAGAAGCATTCTAATCCCAAAGGAACCCGATCCTAAAGAATCGTGCTCGGCCGGGCGCGGTGGCTCAAGCCTGTAATCCCAGCACTTTGGGAGGCCGAGACGGGCGGATCACGAGGTCAGGAGATGGAGACCATCCTGGCTAATACGGTGAAACGCTGTCTCTACTAAAAAAATACAAAAAACTAGCCGGGCGTGGTGGCGGGCGCCTGTAGTCCCAGCTACTGGGGAGGCTGAGGCAGGAGAATGGCGTGAACCCGGGACGCGGAGCTTCCAGTGAGCTGAGATCCGGCCACTGCACTCCAGCCTGGGCGACAGAGCGAAACTCTGTCTCAAAAAAAAAAAAAAAAAAAAAAAAAGAATCATGGTCAGTGTCTTCACGGTTAAAAACAAAATCAAAACACAAACTTATTTGTTTTGTATTATTCAGAGACTTTAATAATTTTATTTTCCATGGGTTTCTACCAACCTCATTTTATTATTATTCTCATTCTTTCTTTTGTTGAATTTTTACTGTGCCTCTCATTCTTTCTTTTGTTGGATAAGGAGAATCCAGTATTACAATAGGTGCCCCAAAAAGAGTACTGTGAGTATTTCCTAAACTGCCATTCTTTGTCCCATTTAGGGGTACAAAGCTATGATTCCACAAAAAAAAAAACAAAAACAAAAACAAAAACAAAAAAACAGGTGATGAGAGGTTAAAGAAGTTAAATAGACAAGAAGGTTGACCTTGGTTGTCTCTGAAGCTTTATGCTTTTCATAAGTGACTGCAAGAAAAGGGATTACTATACAGAGTTGTATCACTCTGTGTTTGTGTGTCTGTGTGATAGAAACACTTAAGAATAGGCCAGGTGTGGCAGCTCACGCATGTAATTGCAGCACTTTGGGAGGCTAAGGCAGGCAGATCACTAGAGGTCAGGAGTTCATGACCAGCCTGGCGAATATAGTGAAACCCTACGTCTTCTAAAAATACAAAAATTAGCTGGGCATGGTGGTGTCTGCCTCTAGTCCCAGCTACTCAGGAGGCGGAGGCACGAGAATCACTTGAACCCAGGAGGCAGAGGTTTTGGTGAGCCAAGATCATGCCACTGTACTCCAGCCTGGGTGACAGAGTGAGACTCTGTCTCAAATAATAATAATACTTATAGTAAAAATGAATGCAGAATATATAGTAGGAATTTGAAGAGTCTATGGCATCAAACACCAGAGTGTTAAGCTTCACCTCTGTAGCAATACTTCTCTATGAAGTGACCTTTTGTCTTTTGAGGAGGGAAGCATGCCTATTGTTCCTAGTATATTAGGGAGGCAGAAATCATTGTGGCTAAAGGCATGGGTTGTGGAATCAGTCTTGCCTTGGAGTCTCAGCTCTGCACACACATGTTGAGCGGTCTTGGGCAAGATAACCTATACTCTCAAGGCCTCAGTTTCCTTATCTGTAGACTAGGAACATGAGATATATAGTTCATGTATAGTGCTTAACATGATGCCTGGCTCAAAGTTAGCACTCCATAAATGCCAGTTGTTCTTATTCCTATAATATGATCTTCCAAGGTCACTGGCATCATCATCTCTGAATTACAATAGAGAAAATGCCATCTACTTTTCTCCTCACCTATCTCCCAGCCCAAATCTCAAAACCAACCAACCCTCAAGGTTAGTGTTGACAGCAGAAAATACTCACTGCGTCCTTGCCACTGTTCCATGGGTTTCAACTCCTTGCTTATACATAGAGGCTATGCTGAATTATCTGCACTAATGAAGTAGAGCAGGATGAAGGATAATCCTAAAGGCTAATCTTTGGGGAGCACCCTCTGACTTCTGTGGAGTAGATTTACCCTGCTAATTATATAGCTATATTTGCTTGGGTTGGTGTTAACATTCAATTGCATTCCTGAAGCATATGTCAGCTGGCGTGGGGAAGGCAGCCAGAAGTGTGCTAAGCATCAGGGGAAAACTGAATCAGGCTTAAAAATTAACCACAATTAATCCCATAATGTGGATAATAAAAAGTTCACTGTGATTCTAAGTTTCCTTCCAACTCGAAAATCCTAGAGACCATACAACACCTTGAAAAGCATGTGCTCCCATCCTCTCTCTCTGCCGCCCACTCCCAGTGTACTGCCCCAATGTTGAAGCAGCAGCTGTAACATCTAGGTATATGACCACTTTTGTTTCTGCTGGGCCAAAAATCTGACTAATTGTACCAGGATTTTTCTGTTGCATCAGAGGATTACCCATAATTATGTGAGAAAATGAAAATGTCTCTAACAGATGCACGTTCTTTGAGCAATCACAGGGAAATGATGACAGGCAGCTGACAGCATTTGGGTTTGTGGAGTATTGATCTTCCCCGGAGGAGAAGGGTTAGCTATTGAGAAAGAGAGGCTGGGACAGGGTGGAGGAGTGGAAAAGCAATGATGGAAAGGAGGCAGGAAGAAAACAACAAAACACAGAGTCACCTGAGTTTTTCTTTGCTGTGCACAAAACGCACTTTCTTCTCGTTCACATCTTTCCAGCTAAAACGTCCAGCCTTATCCAGCTGAACCTCTTTTCCATTTCTTGAGAGCACTAGCTGACCATTGGTGGGAGCACTCACAACATGAAACAGGAGATCTTCGACCCTACCCTCTTGGTCTTGGACATTCAGGAGGGAAAAATCCAGTGGCTTTATTGAACCAATTGGGAGGATCAGGGAACCATTCACATGAAGACTAGGGGTATGTATTTTGCCTGAAAAACAGGAACCCAAAGGTGAAGCTTGTGGTACCTTCCCTAATTAGGTCAATTTCCCCTTATTTTTATTTTTTCAGACCACCTCCTTACAATTTCCAGAGAATACACACAAAATAAGAAACAGAGTTGATTTCACTGCATAAACAGTGTGCTGGAGTTTACAGTATTACATTGTTACAAAAGACCACAACCGTCAGCTGGCTCTAGAGAGCTTCAGTGTTCCTGAAGAATACACATGATGTCTCTTTGCCTCCCAGTGGGGTCCTCAGGTGTGAGTCACTGCTCCTGTTCTTTGACACATGTTCCATATAGAAGACATGGAGCCTGGAAACTATGCCGATGGCTGGAGAAGGCCATTCCCAATTCCATGCCAAACTAAAGGTTAATGGCTACTTTCTTCTTTTAAAGAAGTTTAGGTGAGGAAACAAGTCCTAGTTCCAAACCAGTACCTATCTTTACGACCGCATCTGTCAAACACTGCTCTCACTTCCTGCTGAGCTCTGGCTCTGACTCGGACATGTTCCTCTCTTACAGGCAGCTCCAGCTTTCCTTTCAGCTGCCCTCCATGTGCCAACCCTTTTTTTTGTTTTAATTTTAAATAAGCTTGTAATGTTGTTAACTCAGAGCTGCACAGATGAGATTCTGGCCACGGTATACAATAAGCCTCCCAGTGGTTACCACCCTGAATGCACATGACAAGAACATAGGACTTCAATGTAATCGTTAAACTATAAAACCCTTAGAAGAAAATATAGAAGTATATTTTTATGATTTTTGAATTAGATAATGCTTTCTTAGATAAGACATAAAAAACACACGTGACAAAAGAAAAAATAAATGGACATCATCAAAATGTAAAACTTTTGTATTCAAAGGGCACCTGTGAGAAAGTGAAAAGACAACACACAGATTGGGAGTAAACACACAAATCATATATCTACAAAGGGACTTGTATCAAGAATATATAAAGAACTCCTATAACTCAACGATAGAAAATGAAAAACCCAGTTTTTAAAATGGGTGAAGAATTTGAATGGGCATTTCTTCAAAGAAGATACACAAAGGCCAATAAGCACATGAGCAGGTGCAAAATCATAGCCACAATAAGATATTGCCTCATTTCCACTAGGAAAGACAATAAAAATTGTTAGGGTGTGGAGAAATCAAAACCTCATAGATTGCTGATGGGAGTGTAAAATGGTGTAGTCACTTGGGAAAACAGTTGGACAGTTCCTCAGTTAAATACAGTTACCATAGGACACAGCAATTCTACTCCTGTGTATATAAACCCTAGAGAATTGAAAACATTTTTCCATACAAAACTTGTACACAAATGTTCATAGCAGCAATACTCATAATAGTCAAAAAGTGAAATCAACTCAAATGTCCATCCATTGTTTAATGGATAAATAAAATGTGGCATGTTACATCTATAGAAAGACAAAGGAATGATGTGCTGATTCATGATATCATATGGATGAACCTTGAAAATACTATGCTAAGTAAAAGTAGTCAGACATAAAAGGCCACATATTGTAAGTTCCATTTATGTGAGATGCCTAGAATAGGCAAATACCTAGAGACAGAAGTAGATTAGTGGTTGCCAGGGACTGGGTTGAGACAGGAGTAGAGAGAAACTGCTAATATTATGGGGTTTCCTTTTAGGATGATGAAAATGTTTTGGAACTAGATAGTGGTGTTAGTTGCACAACTTTATAAATACACTAAAAACCACTGAATTTTATACTTTAAAGCATGAATTTTATGGTATGTAAATTACATCTCAACAATAATAAGAATCATATAGGGATCTTTTAAAACAATACTGACAATTCGGCTCCACTGCCAGAGCTTCTGACTTGGATGTTCTCAGGTAGGACCTCGGGAATTTTACAAACTCTGCAGGTAATCCTAGTGGGCTCCTGGCTTTGAGAACCACAGTCCTATCCTGATGCACCTGCCACATCAGACCTACCAAGGGCAAGTAAAAAGGCTGGTGTTTGCTATCATTTCCTAGAATAGCACCAGTTAATTTACAGTGGAGTAGGATTATCAGTGGCTCATACTTAAAATTCATGTGAAATACCCATACCTTGTCTTAACAATTTTATAATCTCTGTCCACATGAAACATCTGATGACAAAAAAGGATTTCTTAACATGATGTAGAATTTATCCTGTCTCCTGCAAGTTGTTTTTGCCTGGACTTTAATTGGTAGTGCTCCTTTTTACAACTAGGTCAGACAGGACAGTTTGGAAATGCCAAGTTTCAATGGGACTACTTCGACTGTAAGATCGCTCCAATGAGAGTGGCACTCATTTTCACAAGAGGACTTATATCCTAGAGAGAAGTAAGCTGGCTCTCAAGTACTTAGGGTTTTCAGAAAGATTCCCCAGAAATAAGTCAAAAATATTTTTTTCCCGTGGGGAAGTCTTAATATCTTTAAAGGCCAGAAATACAGAGACAGAAAATATGATTGAATATGAGTGTTAAAAAAATGCCTCATGTTTTTGACGAACGACTCTCAAAAGCCAACAAACACTCAGTAACGTCCCTCCCAAGCTTTACTCACCTATAAAGGTTTTGGGATTCAAAATTAAGACTGAACTTAAATTCACTTCTCTTTGTTATTTAAGGTAACGTGTCCATTAACGTGTTGGAAGAGACTGGCTTCATTTCTTAACATGTTACTTATTATTATTATTATTATCATTATTATTATTATTTTGAGATGGAGTCTTGCTCTGTCACCGAGGCTGGAGTACGGTGGCATGATCTCGGCTCACCACAACCTCCACCTCCTGGGTTCAAGCGATTCTCTTGCCTCAGCCT
The DNA here is from genome assembly GCF_037993035.2 of Macaca fascicularis. Lineage (NCBI taxonomy): Eukaryota > Metazoa > Chordata > Mammalia > Primates > Cercopithecidae > Macaca > Macaca fascicularis. The sequence continues at coordinate 55,534,572 of NC_088379.1, forward strand.
CCTGAGTAGCTGGGATTACAGGCGCTCATTACTGTGCCTGGCTAATTTTTGTATTTTTAGTAGAGACAGGGTTTCGCCATGTTGACCAGGTTGGTCTTGAACTCCTGACCTCAGATGATCCGCCTGCCTCGGCCTCCCAATGTGCTGGAATTATAGGCATGAGCCACCATGCCCGGCCGATGTTACATATTTTTAAGGGCAAACAGGGTAGCTTGAAATCCATTCACTAGAAACATGTGAACCTTATGAAGCAGACTCCTCATACTATTTGTTATTTATTTATAATTTATCTCTACTGTGTGAAAAAGGGTGTACCACTGCACTTTGACATAATTAGCTCTACAAATTTATATAAATATAAATAAATCATAGGTAAATATAGTCATGTGCTCTATAACATTTCAGTCAACAACAGACCACTTATATGATGGTGGTCCCATAAAATTATACTGTACCTTTTCTATTTTAGATATGTTTAGATACACAAATACTTACTATTGTGTTACAATTGCCTATGGTATTCAGTACACTCACATGCTGTACAGGTTTGTAGCCTATATTATATAGCCTTGGTGTGCAGTAGGCTATACCATCTAGGTTTGCGTAAGTACACTCTATGAAGTTCAAACAATGATGAAACTGCTTAATGATGCATTTCTCAGAATGTATCCCCATCATTAACCAAAGTGTGACTGTATATATATAATTTTCTATAACATGGCTGTAGTTCAGGAACTTAGCTAAGTTTTATGCCAATTTCTTAGCTGATAGCTGTGACTTTTAAGACACAGATTGCTTCTTTTCCTTTCCAATGATTATAGAAGTTGAGATTTCCCAATTTTCCATATTCTATAAAGAGTCCCTTACTCCTTAGCAGCACCATGGGTTTTCCCAAATTGGGAATGCTGCATTTTATATCACATACGTCAATTATGTCTGCAAACTCAGCCTTCACATAGAGAAATTATTGGTAAGTTCACCAGACCATCAGAGCAGAAACACTTACCAGAACATGTTTCATTAGAGGAGTGGGCAGAAAAGCCAGGAACACAGTTGTAAACACAGAGGCCACTCTTCAGAAAGAACCCATGGTCACAGAGGTGACAACGGTCCCTGTGGCTGCACTGCAAGCACCCCTGAGGACAGGCTATTAGAAAAGGAAACACTAAATGAGATTCAATCAAGGCACCACCAGCAACAGAGAAATAAAGGGCTTGCAACCAGAAGAGTCAGAGCACATGCAACAAATGAGCCCTAACTGTAACAAAAGAGAAGACTGACGGTTTCCCCGTAGAATGTACAGGGAGCTGATCTATAGAGAGGAACACTCCTCCCTTTACACAATGCGATCTAAAAATGTTACACATGCATGAATTGTTAAAAAAGTTAACCATATTGACTTGTAAGAAAAGACCTTTGTAGTGATTAAGAGCACAGACTCTTTCTAGGTACCCTTCCTCCTCTAACCTTCCCAGCTGCTGACCTCGGGCAAGTTCTGTTTAACAATCGATGCCATAATTTTCTTGTCTTAAAAATGGGGACATTAATAGCACCTAATGCAAATAATTGTTGGGAGGATTACATGTGTTATAATGTGCAATGACTAAAACAGTGCGTGGTACACAGGAAGGGCTCAATTGTTCTACTACTACCACCGTTGTATTTCTTATTATTATTGTTATTAGTAGTAGTAGTATTTAATAGTATTTTAAATACTGGAGGAGAGCAGCTATTAATAGGACCATAGGATTCCTTTTCGAGTCAAGTTAACAATTTTCTAGGAAGAGTTTTTGCTGACTAATTTTTCTGCTTCCTTAGTTGAGATTTTTTTATAGAGAGGATACACAGTATAGTTTAAAGGGCCCTGGATTGGAATCAGAAAACCTGGGTTTAACATCTGATCTTAAGTTGCTGTGATTAACACTTTTAAGTCTCCTATTTTTCTTTCACTTGTAAAATAGGATTCATAGTGTCTGTCATATTTTATCAAGCCATTTTGAATATGAAATTAGATAATGCAAATGGGGGAAATTTAGTGATATGTAAATGCTATGCCTGGTTAATAGCATTATTAAATGTCAGGTACTACAGTGGGGCATACAAACCAAGTTTTGATAGATATGATGAGAAAAAAACTGATAAAACTCTCCAGCTAATCCAGTGGACAAGGAGATTAAGACTTGGGGTTCAACTTAAGTTTCATAAAAGCTCCAGTGTGTTTCACTAAATTGTCCCCAAAATTCCCATTCTTTAAGGATATTATCAGAATCATGGGTAATTTAGTCTAAACACTAAAAATTCTATGTCTATATCAACAGGGCTGATCCACTCTTAATGGATCCCTCACTACAGATCAATATAAGCTTTACATTTCATAAAATATTGGCTTTGTTTCCATAAAGACCTTTGGGGACAATATTGGTTTGTGTAAGAGAATATTGGCTTACACTCCTATGTCCTATTTAACCAACATATGGCAGATATGCATGTGAAGCCATCAATTACTTAGGCTAAGCTCTCTGGGCTTTCATTCCGCTTTCTAATTTAAGTGTTCTTGGATACCTGAGAGTCAGCACATGTGACTTACTTGCTGCCTTCACTTCTTTCCAGAATAATCAAAACAGTCTCCAAATTACCTGTGCATTTGTGCTTTACATGATCTGCAAAGTACCCCTTCCCACATTCCTGGACGCACTGGGCTTCCAAGAGGAGAAATGGCCCTTCACAGCGGGTACACTCATGGGGACCTTGGCACTGGAGACAGTAGCTGTCACAGTCTAAAAGACAAAAGTGAAGTCATCAGGAATCTGTGTGGCTTTCCAGGGGCTCCAGGCCCTTGTGGGAAGGCAGCATGAGATGTCCAGCAGCAGTACAGCTTAGTGTACTTGGCAAAGGACCATATGAAGAGTGAAGGAGTCTGGGTTCTGGTTATGACTATGATACTTACCAGCTGGGAGACTTAGGATTACTCTACCTCACTGAGCCTCAGTGTTCTTCTCTATAAAATGGGGGTTGATATACTGTCCTATCCACCCATGGAAAATGCTAGATAAACTATAAAGTGAATGACAGATATCAGCAGCTATTATTATTATTATTATTATTATTATTTGAGATGGAGTTTTGCTTGTTCCCCAGGCTGGAGTGCAGTGGCACAATCTCGGCTCAACGCAACCTCCGCCTCCCGGATTCAAGTGATTCTCCTGGCTTAGCCTTCCTGAGTAGCTGGGATTACAGGCATGTGCCACCATGCTCGGCTAATTTTGTATTTTTAGTAGAGATGGGGTTTCTCCATGTTGGTCAGGCTGGTCTTGAACTCCTGACCTCAGGTGATCCATCTCCCTCCACCTCCCAAAGTGTTGGGATTGCAGATGTGAGCCACCATTCCTGGCCTAAGCAACTATTATTATTATCATTAGTCCTTGGGTCTCAATACCGTTTTGCTGAAGTGTTGACCTTTTGTGGTTCATCAAGTCCATCAAGTCAGTTTTCAGTCCCCCAGGAATACTCCTAGGAATGCCATCTGTGCACACTTTTTTTTTTTTTTTTTTTTTTTTGAGACAGAGTCTCGCTCTGTCACCCAGGCTGGAGTGCAGTGGCCGGATCTCGGCTCACTGCAAGCTCTGCCTCCCGGGTTTACGCCATTCTCCTGCCTCAGCCTCCCCAGTAGCTGGGACTACAGGCGCCCGCCACCTCGCCCGGCTAGTTTTTTGTATATTTTAGTAGAGACGGGGTTTCACCGTGTTAGCCAGGATGGTCTTGACCTCCTGACCTCGTGATCCACCCGTCTTGGCCTCCCAAAGTGCTGGGATTACAGGCTTGAGCCACCACGCCCGGCCATCTGTGCACTTTTGAGGGGAATTTCAGGGTCTTGAGAATTTTGTAGTGTTCAGTTGAGGCTAAAAGGGATACTAGGCCAGAGAGAGATGATTGTTTGCTATATGGAATACAGAGGGTTGAAGGGGTCAGTGAGTGAAATCATCGGGTCTTCCCGTGTGCCCAAATGCCTAGGGTACAAACACCTTCCCACCTGGAGAACCTGACTGTTCAATTTTTAAGAAAATCTGAAAGTAACAGCTAACACATACCTGTTTGTGTGGTCCTATATGCCCAAGATTCCCATATTGCCCTCAAATTTTAGCAAATGTGTTATTAGGGCATGGAAGATGAAAAGAGGAAATGTTCACAATAACAAAGATGGCTCTTAGGAAAGAAATCAGAAACTGGGCAAAAAGCCAGAAGGGGAAACTTGCCACAGTTTCCTTCTGAAAAGAGTACAAACTGGAGGCGGCCAAGGTATGGCTGAACACAGAGCAGGGCCTCTACACACTTACTCTTGCAGAGGCCTGAGTCCTGGTAAAATGATGACCGGCACTGCTCCACGCAGGCCCCATCCTGGAGAATGTAGCCATCCATGCACTGCAGGCAGTCTGTTTTCAGGGGCCCACTGCAGGCACTGCAGCTCCAATCACACTCTAAAAAAGAAAGTCTGCATTAGATTATCTTCCTTTCTGTCCACCCTCAGACCCAGCAATTCATTTATGAGGAGTCTGTTTGCAGCCGCAAGGAGTAAAATAAGGACAGTGTAAGAGATGTCAGATAAGCAGACTCAAACGAGGTTTCCACTTGTAGTAGCCTGAATGCTTCTCTGAGCTTTAAGTGTTCCCTAATTATGTTAGACATGGACATGTACAAGGAGCACTCCATGCTTGTGCCAAGCCTGCTTGTCAGCAGGGCTGCTGAGAAACCAGATTACTCTGATCTTAATTCTTTATCCCTGTGCCACATCAAGTCTTCAGGCAAAACCTGCCTCAGGGAGTGGCCAACTTGCCCCACAAACCTGTCAGTTTGTGGTGAAAAACAAGATTATCACAATTCCACCCCATTATAAATGATTTCATAACTATGCCGGCAGTTTTCAGCTAACCCTGACTTCTTCCAAGTACTCAATGCTCAATAGGTAAAGAGATGTCAGAGACTCAACTAAGAATGCATCTGCTGCCACCAATAACACCAGTTGCCTGAGTTTCTATCTCTCAAAACCAGGCATTGACCAAAATGACAGAAAGAACCAATGATGTCAGAATTATATGGGGCATAAAGGTCCTGTCCAGAAAGAAAGAGGTTGCTAAAACAATAGAAGATCTCATTTAGGCATCAGAATGGACTCAATTACATGTTAATTTGCTCCATAAGCACCTATGGGATAGTCACTGAACAGCAGGAGGGGGCAATATAAAGGTGGTAGGTGTAGAACTTGTCATCAAGGAGCTTATGTTCTAGAGGGGTCTACCTTGAATGTGCATGCAAATAATCCAGGGGGGTTGTTAAAAATATGGATTAGGCTCAACATCGGATTTATCAAATCAGAGTCTCAGGGATTGGGATGGGGCAAGGGAAAACATGTTGCTGCTGTACTTGTTATTGTGAATATTATAGTTGTTGCTGTTGCTGTTGTTTTCAATGGCCCAGGCAATTCTGATGCAGTCAGAAAACTCATGTTTGAAAGCCAGTGTTGTAGCTGGTAAGGGAATGCTACATGCATGGAAGATGGGATGGGATAGCACAGTTAAGTTTTGAAGAAAGGTAAATCTGTATTCAAAGGTAAATCTGTATTCAAAGGTTTTGAAGAAAGGTAAATCTGTATTCAAGTCATGACTTTGCTACTTTTTATCTTTATTATCCTACAATAATGTTTTTATCTATATTATCCTTGGTTTCTCACCTGTAAAACATGGGTGAGAATAGTACCCATTTCATAAACTCATTGTGAAGAATAAAATGAAATAATGAAATTCAATAATTTAGCACAGTGCCTGGCATACAGTAACAACTCAATAAACGTTTGCTGCTGAACTGTTTCTCTTAGAGAACCTATCTCCATTCAGGGCCACCCTGGATCTCACCCTCCATTTCTGCTAAGAAACTGGAGACACCTCTCATTAGTTGCCTTTTCTCTTCCTTGATAGAATATTTCTAAGTCCCAAAGAAATCAGGTAAATATGCAAGACAGTACACGTGCTTCCAAGAAGATTTACAAAGTTAATCCTATTCCTTTATTTGGCTGAATCAGTCCTGAGGGAAAATGACTAAAACAAAGCCTTGAAAACTGCCAGCATAGTTATGAAATCATCTATAATGGGGTGGATTTGTGATAATCTTGTTTTTCACCACAAACTGACAGCTACTGGTTAGAAGTCAAAAAAAAAAAAAAGAAAGAAAGGAAAAAACCTCTGTAGTCTTGAACACAGCAGACCACCTAAGTTGACAACCAAGTAGAATTTCTTGGAATGAAAAGTGTGTAATTTTGCAGAACCTTACAGCATCCTAAGTTACTTGACAGATGTTTGACCACCATATCTAAGCTCTAGCTTCTCTGCTTCTCTGCCAGAATCAGAAGGATAGAGAGAAATGTGGAAAGAGGCAGGAATGAGGAAATGGACAGGAACAAGTAAAACCTGTTCTTTACCCCTGCTTTTCCTCTTGCTGAGAACTACCATTCAAAGAGCATCAGCCCCAAGAATTCCAACTACTGGAGAGCAAAGAAAAAGGCACTTGGCATTTGACATTATCTCCTTATAAATTTCCTTGAATACAGGGACTACGTCTTCACTCATTTAAGTATGTTAAGCAGAAATGAACACATCAGACATGACTCCTGACCTCATCAAGCTTAGAGGCAGCAATCTAGAGTTGTAAATGCAAACACCTACAGCCCAGGAAAGTAATGTATCTTCAGAGTAGGCCTTGTGTGATAGAAAGGGAATGGTGGGGACTGATGAACTGAAGAGATCCTGCTCCATCCAGCAGGGACTACAGCTACACTGTTTCAACCTACAGTTGCACTGTCAGGATGCATATCCAACACTACTAGAGCTTCTGGTTAAAAAAAACAACAACACTTGAAAATGTCAATTTTTGTATGTGAAATCTTCTCATTTTTAAAAGGTGAATAATTAAAGATTTTAAAGCACTGAAACATTAGGCAGACCAAAGAAAACATGTCTATGGGCCAAATATAACCTGAGGATTTACAATTTGCCACCTCTGGTCTTGTTATCAAAATGTGGCACAACGTCTGACACAAGAAGGTGCTCAAAATATATGCTTAATAAGTAAATCAAGGAGTGAATAAATGAATATATACATACATACACAATTGTTGCTATCATCAGAGACAGTCAAAATATACGATGACTGGTGTTTTCTCAATATGGAAAACTAGACATCAGTAGTAAAGGGGTATCACTGAGTAAAAGAATCGTTACACAGTTCAGGAAGAGCTTTACCTTTGCACGTGTTGGTGGAGAAGTCAAGATAGTACTGTGGGGCACAGCTCTCATACTGACATTCCCCAAAGAGCAGAACCTTGTTTGGATCTCGGCAGGAGGTACAGCTGGCCTGTGAATCACAGCTTCCACAGTGTGTGTTGCATGCTGAGCAGACAGGAAAAGAAAATGACCGGATGATTACAATTGCAAATACTGAAGCACTGATCAAACCTAGACAGATGTTATATAGGAACAAAGCCTTGCTACAACCTGCGCCACGTTTCATTATGGCTCATAGCCCTCCCCTGTGATCAACAAAAACAGAAAATATTAGTTTCCAAAATAGAAAAGGGTAATCTTATTTTACAAAGAATATAAATTGCAAACCCAAGAATGGAAATCCCATATCCAAATTGTTCTGTGATTCAGCAACAGAATTTATCCTTACTCTAAGATCCCTGGAATTACAATTCAGAGCTTAAACCTTACTTCTTCAGGAATCAAGCTTCCTTTAGTTCATAATGTAGATTCAGGTTTTTGTGTGATGCCAACATTAAAATTAGGCACCAACTTTATTGGGGAGCTTGGGAAACCCCATACTTTAAGATGCAAAGGACTTGAAGGTGAACTGGTTGATTGATTTGCCTAGTTACAACTCTTAGAAGCCAGTCATGTAACTCTGACATTCAGGGATGATACCCCAATCTGGTCATGCTTCCATCTTCCCTCATTTAACAACTGGCATTTCTCCGACATAGTTTTTCATGCCAGAAACCTCGGAGTCTATCTTGACACCTCTCTTTCCCCGACTCCTAATCCAATTATTCACTGGATCCTATTTATTCAAACTCCAATATAACTCTCAGAACTTTTCACTTTTTTCCATATCCACAAATGCCAATATTTCTAAGCCATCATCATCCCATGCTGAACTACTGTCACAGCCTCCTAATTGGTTTCTCCATCTCCGCTCTGACCCCCTTGCAATCTATTTTCCATGCATCTACCAGAGTGGCTTTTAAAATTCATACAGCTCAGGTTTCAGAGTACACTTTCGCCTTCAAACTCAATGTCGTTTTTCAATCCTGGAAAATTTCCAGCCATCATTTCTGCAAATATTACTCTTCTACCATTCCCTCCATTCTCTCCACATGGAAATCCTATTATAACATGTATATTTGAATCCTCTTAATATAATCTCTGAGTCTTTAACTCTTACTCATTCTTCAGTCTCTCCTGGGACTGTTGTTAACCTTCTATTCTAAAACAGACCTTCCATTACAGCATCCTGTACATGTTTTTCATGCAAATTTCATATAGCAATTTCCATTTGAGTGATTATTTGATTAACATTTGTATCTTTTAGGCGGCAAACTTCAAGAAAGCAAATAGTAGGTCTGTTTTGTTCATTGTAATGTTAGTCATCACCTAGCTTGTTATCTGTCATATTATAGGTGTTCAATAAACACTTGCTACATAAATGAAATAAAGCTAGATATTGCATAAGATATATACAACCACCAGCATTTCTGTCTCTTTCGGAAATCTTCCCTAAGTATGTGTCAGAGGAAAAGTTCACAGAGAAACTCAGTGAGTTTTAGATCTATATGATATCAAAGTATATGGCACAGTGCAAGAAAACTACCTCCCTGAAAAAAAAAAAAAATCACATGCTATTGTTTCACCTACAAAGAAAGACATTGCTATAAAACGTTCATTAGAATATGTATATTGGCAATTTAAGGTCCTGGGAAAATTCTAGACTGGATTTTCAGTTCTAATTATTTTCAATAATTAGAAAAGAATATTTTAACTGTTGTAAGCTTAGGTGAGACCAAATTTTTATCCTTTTTTTTTTCCTAGAATTTTTATGCATGGTGTATCTTAATTTTGGCAAAGAGTTTGATAGAGATTCCAAAAATAAACTTGTGAATACAAAAATGAAGTAAGACCTACTAGTTGTAAGTGGATTTGAAGGTGGTTGAAAAGCATACTCAAAATGTGATCAGCAAATCTTTATAATTGATAAAAATAGTGTCTACAGTAGAGTATCACATTAATCAAGCCTTAAATTCTTACTTGATCAATATTTTTATCCATGACTTTAATGGAAACAAAGAAACCATGTCAATAATATTTAAATACACCACATGCACCTATATAGGAAATATACATAGTTAAGTTTCACCGGCTGGAAGAACACAGTTCAGTTACTTTAACCAGTAGAAATAATGAACCTACAGTAATCAAGTGAAATAAGCAGAACTCTAAGAAAAGTCCCGCATTTATGTTCTAAAACCAACTGTACAAATACAGAATGAAGAAGACCTGCTTAGAAAGCAGTTGCTATGGAAAAAATATCTAAGATTTTTAGTCAATAACAGGCTTGATAGTAACTAAAAATGTGATATGCAACGTAAGGTCAGCCGGTCCTCCTTTCTTGACATAGAGCTGCAAAATGAGGTCCCCGAATGCCAGTTTCCCAGCCAGAGGTCAAGGCCAATTCCTTGCCCTAGTGTCTGAGGGTTTCCTATGACTTACTTCCATCTGCCTCTGTGTTCCTGAATCTTTTTTCTTCTTTTTTGAGACAGTTCTCACTCTGTCACCCTGTCCCCCAGGCTGGAGTGTGGTGGCATGAACACAGCTCACTGTAGCCTCTACCTCCTGGGCTCAAGCAATCCTCCCACTTCAGATTCCCATATTGCTGGGTCCACAGGCACATGCCACCATGTCCAGCTTATTTTTTAACTTTTTCTAGAGACAGGATCTCACTTTTTTGCCCAGGCTGGTCTCAAACTCCTGGCCTCAAATGATTCTCCCATCGTGCCCTCCGAAAGTGCTGGGATTATAGGTGTGAGCCACTGTGCCTGGCCTGAATCTTTCCACAGAGTACTCATTCCCCCTTGGAACCCTAATGTATACCTCAGCCCCTTCACTCACTTCTAAAAGAAATGGATTCATGCTGAGCATTTTGGATTGCTGGAAGACTTTATGGAGGATCTGGAGGGACATGGTAGTGTCACATTGAGAAACAGGTGGCTTCCATGACTTCTTCCTCTTACCCTTTCCAAAGTAATGAGTAAATGGCTGACCCTGTCTGACACAGAGCAGTTCTGTAGGCACCAACGTCCCTCGGGTTCTCAGCTTCCATGGTATTACATTTGGACCCCACAAAGTACTTACTAGTCCTGACGCAGACATCTTGGTGTGGCCACACCTGGAGTAGCAGGGGCAGTTCTCTGAGGTCAGTGACCCCTATAGCAAATGCAGGAGGATGGTGAAAAAGGTGGCAGAGTGCACCAGAAACCAGTGAGGGAAGCTGGGATGTCCAGTAACCATCACATCTGTGATGTGCTGTAAGGAGTGAGGGACCTCACAGTGTAGGGGTTCAATTACCTTCTTAAACACACCTGTTTTCTGCTGTAGGTCTAAGAAATGGTCATTCACTCCTGCTTCAATACTCCATTGGCTCTAGGTCTACATGGCACAGAGATACCCAAGTGGGGAATGATAGTTAATTTCAAACTTTGGAAAGTAATCGTGTGAATGAAGGAGGAAGCTTATTCCATATCACTTTGGAGGCAAGTTCTAGGGCCAATTAAAAGCAACTGTCCGACAACTCCAGCTCCCCAGCAGTGGAACCGGCTTTCTTCTGTGGAAGTCTGTGGAGGTGAGTGAGAAAGAGTCTCTGCACTGGTGCAAGATTGGCTTGAGTAACTCTGGAATTCTCCTCCAATACCAAAGCACTATGGTTTCAAGTACTCAGAACCTTACGTATCACCTCCTTTTTAAAGTTCCTACCGCAACTGGTGACCCTTAGATTTTTTAATTCAATTAATAGTACATCCTCTCGAAAGATTCCTATAACTTAGAGTATCTAGAAAGCTCTCCAGTCCTTACTTCCTTCAATAATTTGGTTATGAATGCTTCCCTTAATATCCCTTAATACTGATTACATTTCTTCAAAAGCCCTTATTGCAGAATTTCTAAAATTGGCAGGCTTATAATTGTCTGTAATTATGAGTATTAGAATAGAACATTGTTGAATTTTTTTTTTTCTTTGAGACCGAGTCTTGCTCTGTCACCCAGGCTGGAGTGCAATGGCGTGATCTCAGCTCACTGCAGCCTCTGCCTCCCAGGTTCAAGCGATTCACCTGCCTCAGCACCCCCCGAGTAGCTGGAATTACAGGTATGCACCACCATGCCTTGCTAGTTTTTTTGTATTTTTAGTAGAGATGGGGTTTCACCATGTTGGTCAGGCTGTTTTTCTTTTTTGTTTTTAACCTACTAGAAACTCAAATATCCCAACATAGGAGCATACTTTTTCAATCTTAGAATGAAATTTAAGGACTAAACTTAGGAAATTCTTAATCCAACTGAAATATTCTATGAAATTCTATTTACATGGGATGATAGCAAATGTGTTTGTGCAGAGGCCACCCTGCACCAAGACAAAAACTTCCCAGAAGAGAACTATTTCAATGCAATGTATTTTTGTTACCTATACTTCATACAATGGATTCTATTTTTTCTTTTGAACTTTTATTTCTGTGATTCCACTGCTGTGAAGAGCCTCATAAATCTAAGTCACTATTTCTCCACCAAGACTCTCTTGCTCTTGAATAGAACATGGAAGTATTTCATTCCTGTCTCTTGTATTACAGAATCTACAGATTCTGGCAGACAGTTGATATATACAAAGCAAAGTTTTTGTTACAAAAGCAATCTTCCCACTGGTCCAAAAAAATTTGTTTTTAGATCTCCAGTACCTCCACAGATGATGCAAAAGGGTGACTTCCATATAACTAATGCAAATCTTTGCAAGGATCTCAATAAACTAACAGTAATACCTATCATCCTCTCTATAAAATAGAAATATCTTTACTACTTTATTTGCCTCTCATTTTAGATGATGATGATAAAAACAAAACAATGGTTAATCAATTCTGACAACTTATTCTCCACTATGGTCTATATTAAATGTAACAACAATAGGATGTAGGTACTGTTATAATCTTCCTTTACAAAAAGAAAAAAAAAAAAGAAACTGAGGCCTAGTGGTTAATTGGCTTGTTCAAGGTCATAAAGCTCTAAGTAGCAGTTAGGATTTGAACTTCAGTTCTCTAACTCTAGAGCCCACTCTCCTAACCACTACTCCACAATTCCTTCACCATGGTATCCCCTAGAACACACAACTGAAATATCACCACTATATTTGTTAACTGTCATTTTCAAAAGTATAACAATTTTTCGTTTTTGCAAATGACACTTTGGTGCCTGAGATAAAATAAGCAGCATCAGCCTATCATAAATGTTCCTTCATCTGTGAAGGATATCTTATTTTTTTTTTCAGAGAGATTTACCCATTCCCTAATAGAATATCCTAACTCTTTGTTTGTGCCTGACTCAAGATAATTAATCGTATTCTGACTTACTTGAGAAATAAGACATCTATATAAGTAACTCCCATACAAGTCCAAATAACTACTGTTTAGGCAGAAATGGAATATTTCCAGCATGCAAAGCCTTGTACACTGTGAATATTCACAAATACATGTAGAAAACAAATTCAATCCAGAGAAGTGCTTAGTCCACTGACTGTGTACTAGAGCAAGTTCCACTCTCTGCCTATGGTCATAGAATGGGATTGCTGAGAAAAACTATAAAGATGAAACAAACTAACACTTTTATTTTTTAAATGAGATAACCTGGACAGAGAAGTTAAATAACCTGCCCAAGATCACACAGCTGGCACTTACAGAGGAGACCCTACCGCCAAGCCCAGCACTTTCGATTAGGCCGATATCTGACCTATAATCTGTTAATGGCAACCTTATTGCCTTTGTAGATTGGTTTTCTTCCTTTTATAAAAATAAAGGCTACCAGGTGAGAAGATGGAAGTAAGAACCTCACATTTCTTTCAATGGCTTCAGAAAGGCAGGAAAGGAAGGAAAGGAGAGAAGGTTCATTGGAAAAACCTACGCTGGCAAACATGATTATCATCAAGATAGTGTCCAGGGAAGCAGGTGGTGCTGCAGGTGCCAGTGTGGGACAGCACGAGATTGGTGTCACATGAGGAGCAGGAGAAAGGTCCTCTGCCCTGGCAGGTTCTGCAGGAGGAGTGACATTCTGCAGAGGAAAAAGAGACACAACAGAAACCGTGATGTCAGATTCTCTTCCAAGCAGCATCCCAAGTGTGGGTAATAAAATCCCAACATTGAGAACATTGGCAGGTCTGGTTTACAGTCCCATGGCATACTTCCCACCTCTGCTCTCTCTTAGGAAAGGTCAAGCCTTCCCAGCTACTGCCCGAAGAGAATCTCCGGTGGCAGCTCCAGCTCCTGAGTCCAGCACTTACTCACTTACTTTTACAAGCTCCTCTCTCTGCATAGTATCCTGAAGGGCAGTCAGGAACACAGTGGTCCCCGAGCAGCAGGTAGCGGGCATTGTGGCACCTCAGGCAGATGCTCCCGGTGTTGTGGAGATCAGCTGCACAGTGCTGGCACAGAGGATGGCAGTCTGGAAGGGGAAGGGGAGCAGAGAGAAGGCACGGGTGCTCATGAGCACAAAGTCTCATCACTGCACAAAGGGCAGAAGAGATTTCAATTACAAACACTGCAGCTGACAGCTGGAGAGTAGCCCAAGGGCAGTGTATATCAGTAAAGTAGAAGCTTGGGACCTGTACAAATTGTGTGTTTGAGGTTTTTAGCAAATGGCCAGGCCCAGCACAGTGACTGAGTTTTCATCCCTTTCCAATGGAATGACCTTTAGATACGGGGGTGCCACGTGATAGATACTTGCTAGGAGTATAGAGAGAACTTCCTGACTAACAGAAGCAGTAAGATCAATACTATTAATATCTCCCCTGGGGGTCTGAGACTGGAGTGCAGCTTCCCCCACCCCCTTCACAGTAATAGAGGCAGGAGGCAGAGAAATTCTAAGAAGACAGGGAGGGTCCTTGGTGAAACCCCATCTTCACCATAAAACAACAACAACAAAAAACAGTCTGAAACTCGTGACAGAAAGTCCAAAGTAAGAGCTTCTATTCCTCTTTGCCCACCCTCTCCCAATTGGTTCTTTCTGAATCATGCCTTTTTACCAACTGAATGTTGCTTTTTCCAAAACTACCTATGGCATGCCCCAGCCCCATCCTGTGCCCATAAAGACCCCAGACTCAGTCAGTAGAGGGGAGACAGCCTGACTCTGGGGAAGAGACAACCTGATTTTGGGGGAAGACGACCTGTCCTTCTCGTCCCCTCTCCAGCTCCCCTCTCTTCTGAGAAATTTTTTCATCACTCAATAAAATTCTCCACTTTTACCATCATTCAATTTTCTGTGTAACCCCATTCTTCTTCAACACTGGACAAGAGTTTGGGGCCCACTAAGTGCCAGTACCCAGAAAAGGCTGTCACACCAGCCCTTTGCCCTCACCAGCAGAGGGCAACTGCCTCAGCAACAAGGCAAGAGGCCAAATGAGCTGCTAACACACCACCATCTGTCAGACTTCAGATGGCGAAAGTAAAAGAGCACTATAACACCCTGTCTGGGGCTTCAGGGTCATGGGCACCCTCACCTGGGTGCCACCACGTTTCCCTTGAGGTGACATGCCTGGTTTGGCTGCAGGCCCCCCATGGCGCTGGCTGTTGTGTCAGTGCCCGGAGAGTCCAGCTGGATCCTGCACTCACTAACTCACATGTTTCTCCCACAAGGGGCTGAGCACAGCAGGCTGAGTAGATGAGGCGCCACTGCCATGAGTCTGGCAAAGAAGCTGAGAAAAATCCTGCATCAACAGGGCTCCTGAGCCCTCCGCAAGGCTCCTTGTCACAGATTTGGCCTTCTGGAGTCAGTATGCCAGTCTCAGCCTTCAGTATGTATGGACTGGGGTGAGTAAATAATTGGATTGAGTTGCTGGAATATTTTGGTATTTAACTAGAGATAAAGTTATGAAGAAGAGTTGTGAGTTGAAAAGCCATTTTTATGACCCAATACATAGTGCATAGTAGCTCTGTAATGCCAGTTGGGATTAAAGCTATAAAACAAATTATTTTGTCCAGACAGCACTGTCTCTTGTTCTCATTCACATAATAGTCATTCTTTAATAAAGAACTTGATTGTGTTCAGCTTCCTTTGTAGGTGAAAACTTCCTGCTTTCAAGTGGTAATTACCCTTTAAGTCCTATTTATCATCCTTTATCCCAAAGGCAGGACAAAACCCACAAATCTCAATTTACCCACCTAAAATGAAAAAGGAGTAAGATCTAGAAGAAAGAAAAGAAAGAGTTCTGGTTATGGGGCCTTCCCATCTTCCCCTGTAGGATTCAAAGCATTTCTTTGTACTCGCTAATGCACCACCCATGGCCTCAAAATGTCTTGTTTCATCTCAAGGCTTGTAGTAGAGACTGTGATTTCTAGCGAAATCCATGTTGGTAAAACAGATTCCTGCCGCTGAAATCTGTTAAAAACAGGTCTTTCTCTGTACACTGTTGGTGATCCTAACTGTTGATCATCTGGATGTGTTCCCTGCACATGAAGCAGATCTCCCTTTCATGTCCAGTGCCCACTCATCCACATGAGAACCCTTCAGAGGACCTTCATAGTCATCCCAGAAGTTAAGCCACAGGAGTCTGACTCAAAAACGCTGATTCTTTTGGCAGCATACAAATTAACAGTCCCCAACCTTTCTCTGAACTTTGGGAGTTACAAATTACAAGCAGCCTTTTGCCAATATTAGGAACAATTCATGATATCCTGAGAGCCAAATGAATCCTCATTTCAGCCCTTCAGTTAAACTACAAAGGAAATTATGACTGCGTTAAAGGAAATATGAGAAAGAGGCTACTTTCCCCAGATTTGGTGTATGGCTTCCACATAATGCCAAGCCCTTTGTTCTCTCTTCCCTATGCCTTCCTTACAGTGCCAGGAGCACAATCCCAGTTGTGCAAAGGGATATTTAAAAACCTTCAAAAGTTGCAAGAGCAAATGAAGGTGATACTGTTTTATGATTACCTTAACAAGTGGGTAAATGTTAGGATTGGAAACCTAGGAAACACTACAGATTCAAGGCTCCGTTATTTGAAAAGTTATGGCCTATCCTCTTTAAAGCAATTTCTTCCAGAGCTTTCTGAACTTGGGCATGCATCAACAAGATCTGCAGGTGTTCAGTGGTCTAAAGACTAGTTGCATCTAACAGATGCTTTCTCTAGCATGCAATTAGAGAAACATAAAAGAATAATCACCCAGGGGATGCTTTCAAGAGAAAGTAAGCAGACCCCTGTAGTATTTTGTGGGTACAACAAATAAGTATTTATGGATTTATCTGATCTTGGGATCTCTGTTTAAATAAGGAGTGTAACGTGTGTTAAATATTCTAAAGGAAACTGGAGCCAGATTGTGGACATTCCTTCCCCCTCACCCAGCAGTGCTTTTAAACCCTTATTACTCTTCTGAAGTCACTACCCCACTCTACCCATCCATTCATGTCTCCCCAGGTGATCTCATCTACATCATTAAGCAGAGCATCCTGGATTCATTCCTTTCAACCTCAAAACACCTATCTATTCCTGTTTTTATTTCATTTCCTCCCTTCTCCCATGATAAAATGGCTAATGCCTACACCGATATTCTTGATCCAATTTTCAGTATTATTCCCTATTTTCCCCTATCTCTCTTTGCAACCTCAACTTCCAACCATGCTCTCCATTGCCCACTGTCCTAAAAACTTTTCTCTACAAACAGCTCATCTTTTGCCTTCCCTTAACTACCCAGCTTCCTTGCCCCTCTAACTCCTCACTTCATTGTTATCTGTCTTCAAAATATTTTACTGTGGTATTGCTCTTGAAAAGGTCTCTGATGGCCTCTTAAGGACCAGATCTAATAGCCTCTTCTAATTCCTTATCCTACCTGAAATCTCTGCAACACAAGGCACTGTTGACCAGGCGCCCTCCCCCTTAAAACTCTCTCCTCTCAGCATGAGTGACACACGTGCTCTTCTTGGCTGGGTTCTCTTTCTGTGCCTCTGATGACTTATAAATATAGGGGTTCCTTACAGCCTTTAACTTTTTCTATCCTTCTAATCAAGTCTTAAACCAGACATGGCTGTTTGGCAGATTTGGGTACACAGACGCCAGAAATCAATGGAAAGGTCTGAAGAGTTTCAGAGACTCTGAAATTACTCAGGGCCTCTGCTTCCTTCCACAGCTCCATGTTAAGCCATAAGAAGGCATCAGATCAGTCCCCAGACATATATTGCATGATGGAGTGAGTGCTCAGAGTCAACAGAGAAATCAGTACACGACACCCGAAAATATAAAATGATCAACTCCAAGATGCCCAACACATCACATTTATCCAAGTTAGTTTATAGTTTTACCTCACACAGGAGATTATAAACACTCAAGTGTGGAAAGTTAAACTATCTAACTCTTTTTGTTCACTACCTGTATTCATTCTATGGTTTAAGAAGTCATGCTGAACACCCAATCCTGTGAATAGACTCATTCCAAAGCAACAACCTCAGTGGGACCCATGTTAATCCACTCATGCAAACTTTCCTTCCCAGCTCCATCATATGCAATCCCCCAACAGAAGGCCAATTATATAATTAGGCTCTCAAGGTTAGTTGACTGATTTTTATTAAATCAAGCTGAAAAGAATAATAAGTCCCCAAAACCTAGGGAACACTTGTCGTCAGAGGCTTGAAGTCAAAATCTCTTTGTAGGAGAGAGTTTCTTGGGAGACCTCAAAATGAGTAACGATCTGCACGGAAAGAAGCCAGAAATCAGAGCAACAAGGGCTTGAGGATTAATACCAATGTTCTGACTTACAACCAGAAAAGTATAGTTCCCTAGGGCAGACTACAAAACTCAGGCAAGACAGGCTACAAGTAGCCAGTCCCACAGGGCACCACCTGTGAGCAGGCTTCAGGTACAAGTCCAGGACTGCTGTCATCTACACAGAAGGGCTGAGCAGGTTCAGACAGGGATCTAAGGGTTTTATTTTTCTGACTACAAAGTAAGCCACGGAAGAGAAGGAAACATGAAAAATATTTTTACAAAGTATAAATAATCATAAAAATCATCCTAAGCATGGTTTTTCGGGGTCAATAACTACTAACATTGACTTTTTTTTTTTTTTTAGTGCTTTCTCTATACAATTTTACATACAGAGATTTTTACATGGATTAGATTAGATTAAATGTGGGCATTATAGTACCTTTTTTACTCAATTATCATCAGCATTCCCACATGTCATTAGGGACTCTGTAAACATCATTTTTAGCAGCTACATCATATTCCAGCATTAAGTAAGGAAACAAAAAATCTGCCATTTTTCTTACAGTTTGAATATTTACTTGCAGTTTGTCTCCATTTTTATAACTAAGGCTATGATAACACTTTTGTGCATAAATCTTTGTCTGCATCTCAGATTATTTCCTAAAGGACAATGTCAAAAGGGTACAATTCATATTACTATTACAGTTTACATTTACTGAGCTCTGAATACACATTGGGCAAAATATTAATTATTATAAACACATAATTTCACTTGAAGAGAAAAAGTAGGCAATGTTATTATCCCCATTTTATAAATGAGGAAACTGAGACTCTGAAAGGTTAAGTCATTTGCTTTACATATATCACAAACAGACTAAGTCCAGAGCATACACTTTTAAGCACTACAAGCATGAAAAAATTTAAAATTCTTAATTGATATTATACATTTCATTCCAGAAAGTTCCTATTGATTTATATTTCAAGAGCCATTTATGAGACTGTTTCATCATAATTTTGCCAGCACTAAAAAATTTAAAAATAGTCAACCAATCTTGGTTAAATTGGTTGGTGAAAATTGGGGTTATGTCATTGTTTTACTTCACATTTCTTTTATTATAAGTGAGGTTGAGTATGAAAAATTTTTTTTTTCATTGAAACAATAAAAACATTCCAATGGCTACTATACTCCTACAATTTTCAGCATGGTGGGGGAAATGATTCTGGATATATCATTTTAATTGAGTATTTAATATGCACAATCAAAGAATAAACTGAGGTATTAATCAGTGAGTTCCTTCCTCATCCACTGTCACTATCCCCCATTGGACCAGGAAGTATGGGGTTATCATATGTTCCCAAAGTTATCAAATCAGACCTACAAAGACACTATACTTATAGAACCCAGAGCATAGGAGATAGAAAGAAAAAAAAATGGTCTTTTTTTGTTTGGTAAGACAAGGTGTCCCTCTGTTGCCCACACTGGAGTACAGTGGCAAAATCATAGCTCACTGAAACCTTGAACTCGGGGCTCTAGGATCCTCCTGCTTCAGTCTCTTGAGTAGCTGGACCTATAGGTGTGTACCACCGGGTCCACCTAATCCTTTTATTTTTCATGCAGACAGGAGTCTCACTATATTGCCCAGACTGGTGTCAAACTCCTGGCCTCAAGCAATCTTCCCTCCTTGGCTTCCCAAAGTGATGGGATTACAGGTATGAGCCACCTCACCTGGCCGAAAAAGTTCTTGAACGTGCATTGGAACTAATAGACCCACACCCTCCCCGATCAACACAACCCCTACACTCTCCATCTCCCTACCCCAACCTAGAAAACCTTCAAACTGAAGGGGAAGAAAAAGCAGAGAGACCACTCCCTTTGCTCCTGCCTGCCCCTCTTATGGAACAGGTTGGAAGTAACCCAGTAGAATGTTTGAGTCCAATAGTAGAGTGGGCTTGGGCTGTGTTTCTTGCCTTAAAGAGGGCTGTCTCCAAATTTTGTCATGGGGACAGTGTGCTGAGCAACCTGAAAACATGGTGGACACTGAGGTGCAGGACTGGCATGAGACTGTTACAAACATCCTGTAGAATGCTACAGGGATAATGAGAGGGTGCCATGAAAGTACATAGCAGGGGTACCAACTTAGTCCAGGGGCCAGGGAAGACCTCCCAGAGGAGGCTGAGACAAGAACACTGGTGGCAGTTAGCTGCAAGAGGAGCAGGGCAGGGTGAGGATGTTTGGAAAGGGTTCCAAGAGGAGGGAAAGCTTAGGCAACCCAGCAGTTGAACAGAACAGGATGCCTTCAAGGAACGGAGAAAATTCAACATGACTGGATCTCAAAGAACACACAAAAGAGCCACTCAGACCTGGGCAGGCCAGTTTTGCAAAGCATTGTAAGTCATGAAAAGGAGTCTGGATTTTATGGTGAAAGCAATTGGGAATCTCTCTCTCTCTTTCTCTCTCTCTGTGTGTGTGTGTGTGTGTGTGTGTGTATGTGTGTGTGTGTGTGTGTCTTTTTTCAGTTTCTTTACTGAGGTCTCTGTGTTTTTGTTATAGATTTAAATGAGAATTTTTTTTTATATGAAAGGCAACTCATGTTAGAAGACATCAAAGCAAAGCAGATCTAAGAAAACTCTGACATACAGCAGCTCTTGCCATGAAACCCTTGCTGGAGGAGAAAAGCAGGCTCCTTACTGTTCTCTCTCCTCCCCCACTCCTCCCCTCCATTACATCTGCAGAAGCCCCTTTTCTGACAAAAACATCCCTCTGCTGAATTGCTCTCAAGGGGCTTATGCTAGAGTAGGCATATTAAGAATATTATAATGCAAATACATGAAAACTATTGTGACCAGGAATGGAGATCCTTGAGAAGGAAGAAAAACACACTTGTGGTTTGTCTTTGCATGACTGGGGAAGGCCTTTTCACTCATGGACAGTTCTCAAAACTCCTTTTAAAAGGAAAACAAAGTGGAATTTGGCCAAATCAGTGGTGCCTGGTAGGTAGCTCTCACACAGTTGTTAGAGGGGGAAAATTAAGATATTGGAGTAAAAATACTAGGAAATTGTGGAGAATCTGAAGGCCCACGAAAAAGAGCATATGGGTTGCATCACCTGGTTTTCAAAATCCACTTGAGGCCAGGAGAAAAAGGGCGCTACTCGGCTGCAGGTGTGACAACTGCCAACTGCCTTGTCAGTTACAACTGGAGATAATGAAGAGAGAACTACCCCCATGGCCAGCCAAATGTATTAATTATACAATCTAAACATAATGAAGACGTGGCATGAGCCCCACATCTAGGCACTTTGGGAGGTAACTACGTGACCCAATAAACTGCCACGACACCAGTCATTTTACTCACAGTAAAGTCTATGGGCATATTTTCTACAAACCAGTCTGATTTGGAGGCAACTCTTGAATTCTTCTCATTTGGTGGTAACCGTCTGATGAACCCTCTAATTCAGATCTCTGATGGGCCCACACCATAGGAGCACATCTGTCAGAAACTGTGTCCTTAAAACAGCAGCGTCCTCAGAGAGACCAACAAATTCCGGGGTGAATTCCCCCTAAACACCCCACTCTGCCATCCATGCCTGTTCCTGCCCACAGGTGATATTGAAAACCACTTCACAGGACACAGTAGAGGAAGTGTATACGGTCACTGCTTCACTTGTATCAGACTGCAGTTACTAAAACAAGGGAATTGAATTTCCAACCCATCACTCTAGCAGCTTCTGCAAGGATTAATGTCCCATCCAAAAAGCCCCATCTGTGCAGTAAGGCATCTGCATCTGACCTTCCTGCCTGCAATCAAAAAAAGGGAGGCTGACCTCAAATATGTCGAAATAGGGAGCGTGTATCTGTTAATTGCTTAAAAACAGTGCCTATTCTGGAGCCCGTCCCTCAGATTCTTCCTGCTACTACTCAGTAAGTAAATTCTTGTTTGTCACTATTGCAATTACAGTAAAGAGTCTTTAAATATACGACTCATTAAGAGTCACAAGGAAAGAAGAGAGGCCCAGGATACATTTACGCTTAGGCTGTTTCAGATTACTGATGTATAATAAGTATGTGAGTTGGGGGTGGGGGCACAGATGGAATTCCAGTTGTTTGTGTATATACCACCTTGCTAATAAACGCAGTGAATTAGCACTGTAAACAAGCAAATTAATAAACACATTACAAGGCAGCCTGAAAAATGGAGTATTAGCTCCAGCTGAAATAAATGCATTTATTGTTTTTAAGCAAGCAGAAGATTCCATTTGTTTTCTAAATATGCACAGCATGTAGACATGCTAGAAATTTAAACAGATAAAAAATTAATATTTTGACTCAGCAGCTGTAGAATCCTCTAATATGTCACCCTGCAGCTGTGAGGAAATTGCATGTGGTCATCACTATATGATGCTTTCTTCAAATCACAAAGGCTCTGCTTCAAGGATCAGTGAGGATTACCCACAATCATGATGGATGGAAGCACATGGCAGTGAAATAATTTATTTCACATCTTTGGAGCAAAATCAAAAAAGCTTGAAGATATTAAAGTAAATGTGTACTGTCAACGCAATGGCTTTGGATGTTGGTTTTATGGAGCAGTGACTCCTTAGCTGATAAATAATGACCTATAAAGACAAATTTAGACACACAGTGAGATTTTTAATAATGTCCTGTCAGTCCATTAGGTTCTTAATGCAACCACATTAAGTGCATTTGGAAGCGGTTAAAATAATCAGCACTTGTAGCTGTTCTTCGTCAGGTGAAAAAGAAATGATTTCATGCCAAAACTCAGGGCCTTTAAAGGGCATCGAATTTGAATTCTAATGCCACTTTTTAAATTGATGGGTTTCTGCTTGTGAGATAAGTACGACAGGAATCCAGAAAATAATATACAGATGACAGAAGAAAAAAAAATCCTATCTCTTTCCCTTTTTTGATCATTATTTTGTGCTCAGTCCACCCGTAAGCTCTTAGAAATCATGTATTCTTTTTAGAGGCTTTGAGTTAGTACAAAAGCTACAAAACAAAACAAAACCAACCAACCAAGTGAGACTTCTTTCTTCAGTGTCTGTGGCTATTGCTTTACTCTTAAAATACTAACCAAAGAAAACATGACAACAGAATGACCTTCATGTTATAGAGCAGTGATTTCTACTCAGTGTTTACAAACTCACCAATGTGTTGGGAAGGCTGCTGTAGGAGCCAAGGAAACAGCTTGAAGTGGGGAGGGTAGGGGGAGGTGGCAAGTGGCAGTGTCAAATGTAAAAGCAAAGCTCTAGGTTTTGGTGCCAGCTTGCACTGCCAACAAGGTGTCAGGAGTATCACTCTTACCATGTATCTTGAAGTTTTGTATCCAATTTATGTTTTACTCGGTTTAGCTCCACAGTAGAAAACAGTTCATTTCAATTAACATTTATGGCAAGTCAGCTGAGTATGAGGCACTGTGGAAGGTACTATAGGGTTGAATCAGACTCGAATCCTTCTCTCAAGATGCTTAGGGATGGCAAACACACACACACATACACATCCCAAATGCAACAGGTGTCAAGGATCAGAGAATATTTTATCCAAAGTGAGTAAGAGGAACTTGACCTTGAGTGTTCATTTGATGTTTGCAGATGGTGCCAGCTGAGGACATCCTTGTTAGTAGGGAAGAACATGTAACAGCACAGAGGCACACAGGAATGGAGCAGTGTGGCGTGGGGAGGAAAACCAGCATGGCTGGAGCTTTGGACGTTCACAGGGGAACCAAGGAAATCAGGGACCTTGAAAATCAGGGTGAAGGATTTACAGCTAATGCAATGGGCAATGGGAAGGCATCGACAAGTTTTGAGTGTCAAAGAGTGTTTTATAAACCAAAGTTGATATTCAAGAAAGGTCTCCTCCTCCTCTTGGGAAGGACTAGGAGAGCTTTAGTGAGGAAGAGCCTCTAGCAGAAAGAGAAAAATGTGTCTGTCACCTGAGAAAGAAGAGCCTGGGGTTTTTGCAGCGGAAACAGAGATATGCCATATTTATGAGATATGGCAGTGATTCCAATATGGAAGACGGGTTGCCAAGAAGCAAAGGTAACACAATGGTTTTGAATCGTGCCAATTGAAAAATCAGTAGTAGATGGACAAGGAAGTCAAGAGAAGGAAGAAAAGCACCTGTGGAGGTAGGAGGGATGAAGATGAAGGATTTTCTTTGGAGTTTTCCTGTGATCAGATGTCCAGCAGGAAGAGAGAAATGAGGATCTGGAGGGGATTATCACACGTACTTGGGATGAAATCTAAGGAGAAAATAGAAATGAAGATTTAAGTTGTGAAAGACACAAGGGCCCTGGAGGCAAGCAGATGGGGGAGGAAAAGGAGCAGGAAAAATGAAGAGAAAAGGAGGGAGATGAATGTGTAAGCAGAAGAGGAAACACCTGACTGGAGAGATCAGCTCAGGAAGGCAGATGGGCTCTGGGACACTGGAGAAGGAGCTCCCCGGGGCAGAATGAGGGAGCTCCTTTCTCAAAGGAAGGAAAAAGAGGTAATAGAAGAGAAAGATATTTGAGAAGAAAAGGTGAGGTTTGTTTGTTTTGTTTTATCAGATAATATAAATCTTCTAAACAAAAAAAAGGAAAGCAGAGTTGTAGACTGAGAGTGAAATGAGAGCGTAGGGAGTGCGTGGGAAGGCCATGAGGGTCAAAACCACAAAGCATCAAAAAGAAGTGAATACAATGATGTCGAGAAGCAGAGAGGGTCTCATGGAAACTAGATCAGTGATGAAGGCTGATGACACAGTGATCACATATGTGCCCTCTGAAGTGTACTCCTTGGATTCAGAGCCCAGCTCCAGGGCTTACTAGCTGTGACACTTTGGGTAAGTGGGTTAACATCTCTAATCTCATCACTAATCTTACCTTGGCCTGTAAAATGCAGATGGTACTAATCACAGTACCAACTTCCTGTGCTTGCAGACAGAATTAAGTGACATAATATATGTGACGAACTGGTACACAATGAGTGTTCAATAAACATGGGTTATTATTCCTTATCCATAGTGGGCCCAATCAGAATTGACATTGATGCTGATGCTCATGTTTGCAATCAATTCCCTGTTTTTACCTATTAAAAGTAAGCCACAGAAATTCACAGGTGTGTAAAAGCAGGTAAATGTAGCCTTAGCAGTTTTGCTACCTTCAGTACTGAAGAAGATAACCTGTAAGTCTCAATTCAGCTGTGTTCTTTCAACATACACCCACAGAAACCTTCTCTGCAATTCAAGCCCTGACCTATAGTTATTAGGAAGAAACAGCAATCCTGACTTCATTGGGAGCTTTTACAAGCTGAAAGCTTACAGGTAAGGTCCTTCTCTTATTATGAAAGCTAAGGAAGGTATTGTTTGGTAAAAGTCACATGAAGGAGAAAATACAATTTTTTTATTATTATTATTTAGGAAGGACTCAATTTAAGCATAGGTCATGTTCTTTTTTCCTGAAAGGAAAAGCTAAAAAAAAAAATGCTTTGAAATATTCAATCATCCCTTTGCAGACAGACGGATCTCTTAAATAAAACAAAATTTGGGAGAACAAGGAAGAGACAATCATTGAAAGCTCTGTAGAGAGGGTGGATATGCAATTTACGGTTCAAGCAATAAGAGATAGGGTGACAAATGAGAAATAAGAAAAGAAAGTACATTACAAAAAAAGAAGATAAGGAAAATAAAGAAGCAAGTGTTAAAAAAAATAGAAGACACAAGCACATTGAAAAAAATGCAGAGATAGAAGAACAGGACTAGATGGAATAAAGAGAAAGGTGAAAAAGAAGCGATAAGAACCAAAATATGACTCACACTAAGAAGAAAGATCCTGTTGTAATTATCATATGAGGCATTAGAAGAGGATTAGACATGAGGACAGCTGATTCAAGTCCTTAATTCTACCCAACAGTTCTTGAGGACCATCCAAGTGCTAGCTTGGCACTCTACTGAGTCTTAATTCACTAGTCAACAAAATGGGAATTACTAGCATTTCCAGTTCTTCACGGGGGCTTCTGGGGATGATTAAAGGAGAAGATCCATGAGAAAATGCTTTGAAAATTATAAAAATTCATAAACACACCATTACTAGTATTAGTAATGACATGAAACACATATCTAATCACAGCTGTAGCCTTGGAAGTCATGGACCAACCAGTAAATCTATCTCCTGCTTTTTACGGCCCAGATCCACAACAGGAAAATGGCCAAGTTAAGTTACTCAAACACAACGGAAAATGACTTAGGCATTAAAAATGACAATTATGTAGATTCTTCCAATATTTGTCAACATATGGAAATATGTCATTTAAAGTGATATTTTAGAGAACAGAACAAAGAAATACAGTAGCTGTTGACTACAACTGAAAACAATGCATGTATGTATATATTGAAAAAGAAAGTAAATGTGGAGTGATATGAATTATTAAAATTTAGTATGCATTAATGTTTGTCTTTGAAGTTTATTCATTTAATAAGGATCAAATACAATGGGAATGCACATGGCAGTCTAAATCAGCTTCCTTAGCATTTAAAACAGACCAGCAAGTTCGTGCAATGTTTCCCAACAATGCCTCTCCAAACCATTCTATTTATCACACTGATTTTTAATTCGCCAATCAAGTAATCCACCTACCAATCTGCTTTTTAATTCACCAACCAAAAAAAAAAAAAAAATCATTCTTGAACCCCGATTGTGTGCAAGCAATTGTACTTGCATCATGGAGTACAAAATGGTTGAGTATGTGGACTCTGGAATCACATTCTCTGGGTTCAAATCTTGGATCAATCATTCCTGACTTTTATCATTTGGAGTCAGTACTTAACCTCTCTTAGCCAGTTTCAGTTTCCTTATATGTAAAAATGGGGATAAAATTAGTACCTACCTTCGAGGATCACTGTGAATGTTAAATGGCAAAATACATTCAAAGCAATTAGCACAGCACTTTTCATATGATAAGCCCTCAGAACTGGCACCTATTATTAGATACCCACAAAAAGATCACTCACAGAGAATGTGAGCTGATCAAAGCCCAAGTGCTAGGTAAATGGCAGAAATAATCAGCATACTAGAAATTCTAACAGGGGAGATGCCAAGAAGAAGCTGGTCCTGGAGGGGAGGGGATCTGAGCCAGGCACTGAGGGATGGATGGGTAGGATTTGGTGATCAAAATAAGGCAACAACTGCTACATGTTTAAAGCTTATGGCTCTTTTCTTCCTTTCCTTTCCATTTATAACTGCAGAAGCAGCCACAGCAAGATGTAGGGCGGTGCCAATCCACCTCCCCCGCACGGTAGAAGCTGCTTTAAAACAGAACTGGCTCTCACTTCTCTGGCTTCCACTCACTGTGTCTGGAGGGGAGACAGAGAGCTGGTGCCCTGGCTCATACAGGGCTCCCTCCCGGTACTTAATTATGTTCAACTTGAACTGGGATTTTCCCCCGCATTATTCAGTGTTGCAGTTGTATCAGCTTATTCCAAAATAAAGATACGTTGCTCTTTAACTTTGAGCAATTTTACTTTTTCACCACATTTTTAGGGCCCTTCTTTCAGAAATGGTGACAATAAATGGGAAAAATCATGGAAAGGACTCAAAAGTGTTTATGATGTGGAAGAAAAATGTTAATAGCAATGCTCTTCAGCAGGCAAAAAGGTGGCAAACACGTACCTCCTTGGGTGACCCCTCTGCCTGCCCACAGAGAAAAGAAAGAAGGAAGGGTAGAAGGGAGAGAGGGAGAGAGGAAGGGATGGAGGGAAGTCAGTTGGTCCACAACCTGTGTACGGGTTCATAATTTTCTTTTACCTTTAGCAGGTGCAAACCAATTGTTCCAAGTATTAATATCAGTTAGTTCAGAACTTCCAAAATATTGTTCTGCATACTACTGGCTAACCCTGTAAGAGGCTATAATAAAGGGAAGGGGTCCTCAATGCTTGGGAAATGATGTTCAGCCATCTTGATCTTAAAGATTCACAGCGCACATATGTATTTTTAAGGTTTTCAGAAATCCTGCAATAAAGAAAGTTGCTTACCTTTATGTAACCGAGTCAACCCTAAATTTATCTGGCCAGGAGGTTTTTTGTTTTTGTTTTTGTTACACGTAACACCTATTAACCATTGTTTAGAATTTGAGTTCTGCGGAATAGGAATATAGTATGAAAATACTCAAAGTAATATTTCTTTACTGATACTTATCTTCTTTTGCTTCCATTCTCACACAGATTTGTGGAAAGAGCAAACCCACATTTAAAAAATGCTTCATAAACAATAACAATTTTTTAATACCCCAGACTTTCACTACCCCCCCCAAAAAAACAAGTATTTTAATTTTTCAGGTCTTCCCCTCTGCAATATTACCCTTGATATTATCTTCTTTCTATATAAGAACTCAAAAACACAACCGTCCCATCAGGCAGTCCACAAAACTCAAAGCATTTTTTAAAGAAATGCATTTGCATGTGGACATTTCCCCTCCCCACCGCAGGTTTTTATCTGTTTTCCTTTTAATTGTTACTGTATTCTATGAACAAGAGAAAGCTTTTAGGTAAGAAAAAGAAATGAAGAAAGCACCTTAGCCTTTGGAGTTTTCTGTTAATGTTGTTGAGATGTGGGCCAAAAAAAAAAAAAAATCAATCTATGGCAGAAGAAAACCTGGCTTTCCATAGCATATAACCATGTCTCCCGCAATTATGCAAAGCTGCCTCTCACCTCAGTTCATTTATCTTTGTTGAAAACCTTCAGCTGTGGTCTAAATCTCACATAGTTTATATTTGCTTTGATAGACTTGGAGGAAGAAACCCCACACATATGCCATCTTCATACGTGAGACACACTGAGGTTACTGGACCTGCTCCCAGGATGGGTTTACTCTTGTCAGTGTGCTAGATTCTGTCATTTTCTTTTTTAAACAGCTAAAGTACAATCACGAGGTCTCCGATGATGATCTCAGGTATGAGTCAAATAGAGAACGCATCCTGAGAGGAAACACCGCCACTCTGGAGGCGCTCGGACATACACAGAAGAGCGGGCAGACACGGTCCTCCTCCGGGACTTCCTATGAGCTAGGACTTCCCAAGGACACGGAGAGGACATTCCACTGTCGGCCCCGCACAAGGTAGATGATCCTCAGCTTTGCCTGTCATCACATGGTTTCTCCTAATACCCTCCTGAGTTTAGATAAAAGTCACCTAAACATTCTATGAGGTTAACTATGACCTGACTGAGGGAATACTTTAGTTAAAAACAATTCCAGGACTTTCAGTTCAGGTCAACGCTGAGAAAGGAGACAAGCTCCTAGTAGCTATAGTAAGAAACCTGTCCACTTATACCTTTATCCTCCTCCTAGAGAGACACTCTGGGATGTCCAACTGTCACCCCAAATTCAACTTGGCCACATTCAAGCATACTGTTTTTTCCTCACTGCCTCTCAGATCTATTCCTACCCTTGGTAAATGGTACTCCCACCCCTCGAATTTCTGTGACCAGAAACGTGGAAACTATCTGCAAAATTCCTTCTCCCTTACCCCCCAGGGCTGAGGGAGCACCAACCTCTGTTGCTTCTATTACGTTAAATCATATGAAATTGCCACTTGGACCATTTTGCAGACAAAACAGCAATCTGAGATGAGTCAACCTAACATACTATTAATACCTGGTGAAATCATGACCCCTTCTCTTTATCCCCTCAGCAGCATTCTCATTAAAGGATTTCTGTCATCTGGATTACTGTGGTTACCTCCTAAAGAACTTTCTGCTTCAGTCTTTTCTTCCAAGCCGTCTTCCGCAGATCTTTCTCTTCACAGAAATGCAATTGCGACACTTCCCAGAACCTTCAAGGCATCCCCACGGGTGTGCCAAGGCCCTACAGACCAGTCCTGCTCCCTCCTACTTCAACTCCCACCACTCTCACAGGACTCACCTCTTTATGGGTGTCTCAATAGATAATCCTCTTTGGCCCATTTTCTGAACTGTTCTGCCTCCAAAGCTCCAAACTCTTCTAATTCTCACTACCTTTAAAATCACCTCAGTTGTGACATCCTCCGGAAGGCTTTCATACCCACTCCACACACTCATATACACAGCCTCCAGTGTGGGTCAGGGTCCTGTCCCACAGGCTTATCTCATATCCTGTGCTGTGCACAGAGTACCACAGCAATATTACACTAAACGCACACTCTCTTCTGTTATGGGCTGAATTAGTCCCCCCCAAGTTCATGTGTTGAGGCCCTATCCCAGTACTTCAGAATGTCTGAAGTTGGATATAGGGCCTTTAAGGAGGTAATTAAGTTAAAATAAGGATATTAAGGGATGGGTCCTGATCCAGTGTGACCAATATAGTTATAAGAAGAGAAGATTAGGACATGCAGAGAGAACCAGGGGCACATGTGCACAGAAGAGCCAGCAAGAGGGCCGTCATCTGCAAGCTAAGGAGGGCGGCCTCCGAGGAAGCTAAGCCTGCGGGCACCTTGATCATGGACTTCCAGCCTCCAAAACTTGGGGAAAATAAATTTCCATTGTTTCAGCCACTCAGTCTGTGATATTTTGGTATGGCAACCCTAGCAAACTAACACCTTCATTCACTAAAGAGTCCATTTCTCGTATACAAGCACCATATCTGATTTGTCTTTACATCCCCAGAGTCCAGCACAATGCCTGGCAAGGAGCAAGGGCTTCACAAATGTTTGATGACTCTACATGAGTGAATGCATTGCAGTGCTACAGAGGAAAGTAGGGGTGTTTAGAAAAGTCATACACTTAGTGAAAAAGTAAACTTTGGTGTCAGCACAGTTCTCTGAAACTTCAATAACTGAAATTACTGTTCAAACTTTTCTATAATAAATACTATTACACCAGTCTTTAATCAACAAATGATTGCTAAGCGCCAGACAATGGTTATCTCATTTAAAACCATTATTTAATATACCCAATTCCCAGGACAACCAAGATTTTCCTTTTCAGCTTATTTTGTTAGGACCTGCTCTCCTCGGGTTGGGGACTCCATAGTTGTTTAGCTCAGTCCCATGATTCTCATTCTAAAGGTTCCCTATTAGCCTTAAAAAATTAATGCAAGTCCTAATCACCTAATTTACTATCAAAGAACACTATGGACATTAGAGAGAACAGAGCTCATTAAAAATTAAATTTTTCGAATCTCCTTATATAAACATGTATTTTTTAAATATGCCCTAGCATAAAATTTTTAGGGCCCACATTCTGAGTTAGATTTTAAATTAAAAAGCCATCATGAAGGATATAATTCAGGTCCTACCTTCTAACTCTTCACCCTGACTCTAATCTCTCCTTGTGTTAGTCCATTTTCCATGCAGCTTGCAGGTTTCTTGCCTTAAGACACCCTTAGTCAAGCTACAGTCCTCTCCAAAACTCTCATGGCCCTATTGCTCACAAGATCTAATCAAAACTTCTTGGCCTGAAACTTTGAGCTCTCTATACTCTGGTTTGAATTTAAATTTCCCAACCATTTTATCTAATATGCTTTAATACCAACCATGCTTTTCATCCAGGTTAGACGACTCACTAGTCATGAGTGGCCCATGTGCTATACCTGCTGGGCCTGTCTCCTGGCGAAACCATGCTCAGAAAGCTCAGCAGAGCTCCCTCTGTCTCACAGGGTTATTCTTCTGGAAGTATTTTGGGTTCCCCCCTGACCCCCGCATAATGCCTTCCATATCCTGTTACTTCTCCCTACCTTGAACTCCTACAGCCCTTATTACTGGTTGGTGTTACTGTCCCTAAATTGCTCTGTACTATTTGTTAGCTATGCTTGTGTCTTTGGTTCACCTCCTTAAGTAGCCTAGAAGACCTCTGTATCCCCCTCAAACATCAACTTGGCACCTTGTGCTCAGTGGGTTCTCAGTAAATATCCACCAATACGCTTTAGCCATGTAGAGAGCCATTTAATTCTCAGAGTATCTGCTCCATGTCCTAAAGTGATAATAAGTAGCTAAACTCAAACATACAAACTGTAATAACAGCCCTTTCCATCCCCAAATTCTCTTTCAGGGGTGGGCACTACTATCTCCCATTTTTCCCACTTTCCAAGACAGTCCTGACTACAATGGACATCGCTAGCAACAGACTCGCATCCTACAGCTCATAGGGATTCTGATTAGTCTTAATCCTGGACTCTGAATTTCCACTTTTTATTGCACCTAAAATGCTTGCACAGTCTCTACACGCTTCTGCTCTGAATCCAGCATTCTGGGCTGCAGCCCTGTGCTTGACAGTTTGGTTTTCTTAGGATATAGACCTTAATATCAAAATGTCTAGTCTTTATTGTCATGTGCAAAAATAAATGGCTCACCTAGACCATGCCACAGGGAGCACAGCTACTGACTTGCTGTGCCCCACTCCACCCTCAATCCACCAGACCGAACAGCTGACATATTGGCGTCATCCCAGACTGAATGTGCCTGCTGGATACTGTGATCTAGACAACTGAGCACGCCTCCTCCCTGCCCCAAGACAAACCTGACGGCCAGGTCGACCTCCCAGCACACTTTCTCACCTTTCCCATTTGCCCAGTAGCATCCCGGGATCCACCCAGTTCAGCCCTTCTGAGCTGAGGCAACAGCTGGTAAAGGCAAAGCTCTACAAGTTTGTCCCAGAGTTTGAAAAAGTGGGTCAAGAAATATATAATAACCCATTACCCAGTAAATTCTTCTCCCCAGTCTCTAGGCTCTTTGGTGGTGGAGTCATTGTCTCCTTCATCTTTTTCTGTATTCTGAGCATTTGACCATTAGTAGGCACTCAAAAATACACATTTGTTGTCTGACTAGATAGATGAACATAAATGTCTGGTTCCAACATTATTCAAATTTTAGACTGCTTTCCTAATTTTTTTTTTTTTTTTTAAGATCTGAGTTCTAAAATGAGGAAGAAAAAAAAATCCCATCTCCGAAGGCAACTGATCTACTTTAAGGTTAATCTCTCTAAAATTTTGTGTCTAGGGCTGACGGCAAAGGTTCTCCACAGCAAGAAGCAGGACAAAATGCAGACAAGAGAAAGGAAGTCTTGGAGTGACTTATTTTCAAAACACTTTTTGCTATCTTAAGAAGAAGTTCTGAATGCATACAAAGGTGCTATTATCATCCCTTCATTCTTCATTAATATGAGAGTCTGAGATTTTCAGGATTTGCAAGAGTATTATTAGAAGTTCCATTTCAATCCACAAGTATTTACTAAATGCCCAAGGGGAAGCAGTAACATGAGTTTCCAGACATGAGACAAATGTCTCCTATAAAACAGCTCATAATCTGAGGACAAAGAGCCCCCTTAAGCCTGGTATGAAGAGCCCCGGCAGCTGCCCAGTGATTTCTGAGGAGTCCACAGGAGTTTCACTCACCAGCACAGTATCCCACGAGGTTAAGGAACTGCTCTTCCCTGCAGCTGGTCCTGCAGTTACCATTGGTAAGAGAGACGTGAGGGTAACAGGAGATGCAGTCAGACTCCAACGGCCCACGGCACTGCCTGCAGGTTGGGTGACATTCTGGCAGGGGGACGAAAACCAGGATTGGAATTAGCAGCTCAGCATGTATATGTGTGAAGTATTTAATGCACTCCACAAATTACACTAAGAGCAGACCTCCAACTTTAATCATCTTTAGAAGATTCCTGAGCAAGCCTGGCACAGCCTTGGACCTGACCTAGGGACTGCATTTCTGATGTCAAGGTGACTACAGCCCGTGAACACAATACGGAATCTAGAACTATAAATATGTGAGCCATCGGCCACACATTCCAGAGGGACCAGCATGATCATCCCCATCTGTGTAATGAAGGAAGTTCAAATCATAGTCACAGAGCAGAAATACGAGTGGTAAGACTTCCTGACCCTAACATACCGTGACTCAGAGAATGAGTGGGACAGGGAGAAGAAGGGGACATTTTGCTTCTCAGAAATTTCTAGCAGATGAAGGGGGAATCCATGCACAGCAAACTATACTGCAACTTCTGTCTAGAGTCAGTGGCCATCCAGGCCCTCCCTTCAAGCCACCACCACTGGGATGCTTATTTTATCAGCAATACTTAATTAAAATACAAAAAACAGAAAAAAGTCCTCTTTCTGGAGGGTATTGTGAGCTGCCTCTGAAGTTCAATTCCTTAGAGGCAAAGTTATGCCAAAGCAATGTCTTCTCCAGAAAAACCACCAAATTAACAAGAGGTATGACACTGAAACAAACCAAGTGAGTCACGGTAAGGTGTAAGCAATAAGGATAAGGGTGGCAAAGAATCAAAGGCGGCTGCAGCTGCAGCTGCACTGACGCTGCCAAGGCAGCAGCAGGAGCAAGCACATGGAAGCAGATTTAAGAACTTCTCTGTCAAGGGCAAGGAGGTCTAAGCAGGTCTGAGTCCAACAGGAGGGGATGTGAGGGGCTGGGGCTGGGTAGATCTTGCAGGAACTGATGAATTCCATCCTGGCACGCGGCTGGTGGGAAGCAAAGGCACAGATTTCGAGTAAAGTCAACTGCCTCTCGATTCTGGCAAGAGGCCAAGAGAAGATTGGAGTGATTTAAGGAAAAAAAAAAAAAAGCAAGCAAGCAAGAAAATGAACTGCTGATTAGAAAGATAGCACTCTCGCCCCTTCTACATTCCTGAGGCTCTCAATGTTGAAAGCGCTTGTCCAAAAGATATAGCATTCTCTGGATGATTTCCAACACCCAGTTTTTCCTCCCTATCAGAATATTTCCAGTGACCTGGGTGCCCTGCTGCTCATGGTACCATCCATCTGCTGGCTTCCAGCAGACAGAGGCATGGACTGAGAAGAGCTAGAGCTACCCAGACTTTCCTCCTCTAAACAATTTTATACATACAGAAACCAGCTGGGCTAGGATGAAAGCACCTAAGGATAGAAACAGCTCTCAAGGGCAATCCTAATGACAAAGAAACCAGGAACATTCCCCCACTGAGCTTGACAGAGTATTTAAAGTAAAGCAACTCACCAGGGGACTGCAGAGATTAAAAAGACACTTAGAAAATGGCAGAAAATTCCAGAACAAATGTAATATTGATCTTCAATCATCAGCTAAATTTGTGTTCATTCTAAATTGCTTCTTTGAAGTTTAAGGCTAGATTAATGTAACAAATATTAATTTACTTTAAAAACATGTCATAAGTTCATTATATTTACTGACTCCAGAAATACTTGCAATATAATTTCATATCAGTGAGCTTTTTCCTATCAGCTGGCCCCAACAGTCTATTTTTTAGAATAAAATAATGATAGAATGTTTTTTTTTCCTGTATATACAAAAAAAAAAACCAACAACACCACACAGCGCTACAATAAAGTCCTTAAATTTTAGTATTCCGTCAATCCCAACAAAATTCTGTACTAATCCCAACTAGTAATTTTCAGAATCTCTGTCACTGAAACATAAAGGTGATCTTAAAAAACACACTGGACTGACATGTTAAAGTAAGAAGCAAATACCTCCATCTCCTTTTGCTCTATTCTGCTGTAGCCCGGGAAAGTGGGGCTGGTAAGTGCACAGTTACCTGTGCCAAATGCTTGATTCCATACAAGTACATTAGCACCAAGGTAGCTTGTCTCCATGATGAAGATCATCAAATCCATCCCTAATTTTGTGCATAAGCCATTCCTCCACTGAGAGGTGTATTCTATTCCTTCACCCACTCAAATATGGGTTATCTTGCTTTGACCAACAGAATATAGCAGAAGTGACAGTGAGGTTAGGTGATAGGCAGCTTGTAGTTTCTGCTTAGGTCTCTTGAAATACTCATTCCAGGAGAAGACAGCTGACACATAAGAAGATGGACTAGCTGAGATTGCCATGCTGTGAGGAAGTACAATTAGCCACGAGAAGAGGCCTCATTGAGTAAGAGATTGTTGACCAACCCAGGTGACAGACATGTCAATGAAGAGCCCACCTGCAGGATCTGAAGAAAGAGCTGCCCGGCAATCCTCAGAACTGGGAAATATAACAATTGTTGTCTAATGCCACAAATTTGGGGTGGTTTATTAGGCAACAATTGATAACCAGAACAGTACCTCATTAAGAGGGAGAAAGTAAAAGATCTTCCTAGTGTCCTCAAGTGTCCCAGTTGCCAAATTTCATTTCTTATGTGAAAGGAAATGGAGTCAGATGCAGTGACTAACACCTGTAATCCCAGGACTTTGGGATGCTAAAGAGGGAGGATTGCTTGAGGCCAGGAGTTCAGGACAAGTCTGGGAACAAAGTGAGACCCTGTCTCTACAAAAAGTTAAGAAAAAATTAGTTGGGCATGGTGATGTATGTCTACAGTTCCAGCTACTTGAGAGGCTAAGGTAGGAGGATCACTAGCGCCCAGGAGTTCAAGGCTGCAGTGAGCTATGATCATGCCACTTCACTCCATCCTGGATGATAGAGTGAGAATCCATCTCTTAAAAAAAAAGAAAAAGAAAAAGAATAGTATGCAGCCATGAAAACAATAAATATACACATACGTATCTGTACATATAACTTTTTATCACATAGAAAATTGCTTATGACTTTATATTTTGAAAAAAATATAAAAAAGTATAGCTCTAATTTATTCTCAATTATGTAACAGCATGCATAAAAAGTAGGTCAAAAAGGAATCTATCACCAGGGTAAAACTTATTGCTTCTAAGATGTGGCATAATCAGTTGTCTTTATCCCCAAACCCCCATTTATTTTTCCTAGTCTGAACTTTCGATCCCTCTACAATGAGTACATATTTTTTTAATAATCAGAAACATAAACTTTAAAACTTTTTTAAAAAGCCACAGGCTGGGTACAGTAGCTCACATCTGTAATCTCAGCATTTTGAGAGGCCAAGGTGGGAGGATCACTTGAGCCCAGGAGTTCATGTCTAGCCTGGGCAACACTTTTTTCCTACAAATAAGAATTAAAAAATTAGCCAAGCATGGTGGCACATACTAATGGTTTCAGCTACTCATAAGGCTGAGTAGGATTGTAGTTTCTGCTTAGGTCTCTTGAAATACTCATTCCAGGAGAAGACAGCTGACACATAAGAAGATGGACTAGCTGAGATTGCCATGCTGTGAGGAAGTACAATTAGCCACGAGAAGAGGCCTCATTGAGTAAGAGATTGTTGACCAACCCAGGTGGTCAACAATGAGGAGGATTGCTTGAGCCCAGGAAGCTGAGGTGAGGTTGCAGTGAGCTGTGATCACACCACTGCACTCCAGCTTGGGCAACAGTAGAACCCTATCCCTATCTCTCTCTCT
The DNA here is from genome assembly GCF_037993035.2 of Macaca fascicularis. NCBI lineage: Eukaryota > Metazoa > Chordata > Mammalia > Primates > Cercopithecidae > Macaca > Macaca fascicularis. The sequence goes on from NC_088379.1 coordinate 55,571,836, forward strand.
CTCTCTCTCTCTTTTTAAGCCATAGCAACAAAGACTTATGCTGAACTAAGTTCTGGTTCTTTTAGAAAATAAAGGTCATTATTTAGTCCATGACAGGAGTTATTTATTCAGATCATTGTCTTCCAGGCAAGAGAAGACCAAGTTCAGAGTTTATTCAAATATTATAGTCTCTATGGTAAAGCCAATTCTAATGTTTTATTTTCATGCTTCCTTATTGGAAGAACTAAATTTTACTTGTTCCCCTCCCTCTATACTTTGAACCTGCAAGTTCAAGACAAGGATTTACAGCAGAATCTTAGTCCCTGGTATGACAAGGTTCCTAATTACAGTGTCTGGCTACGCTCTGAAGACAAAACAAGGGCATAGGCAATGTGCCCCAGCATGTTACTAATTCACTCACCTGTGCAACTACCTTCCTGGTGAAAGTAGCCATCTGGGCACTGGGAGAGGCACTGCCCATCCAACAGCACATGGGAAGGCCCACAGTCTGTGCAGTTACGTGGGCTTTTCCCTGCACATCTGAAACAGGACTGGTGGCAAGCTGGGGGAAAGATAAAGCAAAGGAGACAATCAGGAATGCCCCACAAGACACAGATGGTAACTCTATCTCTCCCGTTAACATTCCTGGGTCAGAGTATGTTCTGTACATTCACTTGGTTTTCCCAGGGACAGGCCGCATATCTCTCACACTTCTCTCTAAAGGCAGTCTCCTGGAAAGCAAGCATTTGTGGAACCCAGATTAAGTAAAGCACAAGTGCCTCAAAACAGAAATAACCATTTGCAGAATCATACATTTCTTTCTTCCTAAGTTCCCATTCTCAGAGAATGTGAAATAAAAAACAGGAAGCCGGAAAACAGTTCTCCCTCCCTTGGGACAGCTCTCTATCACTAGATATTCTGCTGCTTATCGGGTTGCTCAAATCAAAGAGAAAAGCTGGTGAGAGCTTCACTTATTGATTTCACATAGGTTTATAAAGTGCCTACTCTGAGATGGAGACTGGGCATACACAGATGAGAACTGCCCAACATGTTGAGCTGCTCAAACTAGTTGCTACAACAGACACCCAAGCAAGCTACTGAAATAGAATGAATGAAAGACAGAGTGTAGCACAGAGAATAAGAGCATCACATCATAGCTCTATGTGAATTCGACTAACTCATTTCTCAAGGCTCCTGCTTCCTCATTTATAAAACAAGGATCCAAACAGAACTTATTGCATGGGATGTTGTGGACACTAATTGGGCTGATGAATATGAATTCTTAGGATAGTACTGGACACACAGTAAGGGCTTAATAAATCTTGGCTATAAGCATTAACCTTAAGTGCTACGTTAGAACTACCCACAGGTGAAAAGAGAGTAAAGGCAAACAGAAAGAAAACATTTCTGCTTGCTTTCACTGGACCTTTAATGATAAAAGGGATAGTTGCATGACTTCTCAAGAGTAGCCATTGTCTTAATATGCCTTTTTATTATCTATATTTTTGATTCTTTGACATCTGAAACCAAGCAGATTTTGGAGAGACTGACCCTCCCGGGGCTATATTCCTGGAGATAATAAATGATTTCCTTGGGAGCATGTCTTTCCTATGCAAACTAACTAATCCAAAACTCACACTCCCACCACCTCCCTTATCATACTCTTACACTCCAGGCTACTATTCTCCTGCCTTGGGGTCAGGTACTAGACAACTAGAGACAGTCTCTATACCTCACAGACCACTGTAAATTATCCCAACTAGCCAATCCTAAGCCTGCTTACCCTACCTCACCCATCCCTTTCTACTGGCGCTAAAGTCTCTTGCCCATGTTTCCCCCATCACCTCTGCCTCCTGACTGACCCTGGTGCTCCCCCTTGTGGCTCTTTATGCCATGGAGTGCCCCTTCCTCTTTGGAGCTGTGAGTAACAAACTTTTCAATGGCAACAGTCTCCTGATCTTCTGGCCTCACCACACCGGAATAATAAAAACTACGTGTTAAAACAACCAGCCATTTATCTCCAATCATTCATTTGTCACTGAGCCTCAAGTAACTTCAAGTACTGGGGATACAATGATGAGTAAGACAAAGACCTGGTTCTTCATGCAGATAACCCCATGCATTTCAGGCCATCTTCTGCCCAATGGACAAGATCCACCAGACTACAGAGACACCCTCTGAGTACATTCACTGTGCCTCAGCTTGGAAGGACCAGAAGTGATTTTACACCACTGAGATCTCCATTGCCACCAACCCCTAATAAAATGTAACATAGAATCTTTAATATATATATGGAGCTAATGTTCAGCTAGGACATCCTGGTTCATCAGTACTGGTGGTTAAAGTATTGAACTACTTCCATGGAGGTTGGTATATGGCTGTTGCCCTAAGCCTTCCAGTGCTCTGCTGCAGCCTTGACCCCACCCCTAGCACCCTGCCCCACTCATAGCCTGGCACCTACAGGCTAATACCCATACCAGGAGACTCCCAGAACTCTGCTCCTGAACTCAGGTCAATGCCATTCTCACTGGGCAGTGCTCATGCCTTACTGGTTAATAAATATTTTGATCACCGTCCCTGGATATACTACAGAGTTTTATTCAAGAGTATTTTTTACTATATGATAAACAGAATCTAGAGATCCATGTTTTTAATTAATGTTCTTTTTCTCAAATTCAATTTTATTTTTTAAGATTATAAAACAATCCTATTAGCATAAGTCACAGCTAGGAATTTTTTCCCAAGTATTTTCAGACTCCTCTTAAAATAATGAATAAACTGATGTTTAAGAAAATATTATTACAAAAGAAGGATATACATTAGTGCCTTATTTAAGACATGTTTAACACGAAGTGAAACAGTATGTAAAGGAAAGTGAGGTGGCAATACTTTAAAACACAGCTAAATAATATTGTTAACACAAAGCTTTGTAGGATAATATGGGGGAAGCATCTTGAAGCAACACATTTTTGCACGCCTAAATATATGTCTGATGATATCATTAGGTTTATATCAGACTTTACAAGATTGCTAAAATCCCTAGCTCTTCCTGTTATACGTCTTTAATCAATAGGAAATCAAAGTGTATCACTGTGGAATTGAAAATTGGAGAAAGATTAATTAATGCATTATGAGTACAAACATTTCATTTCACTTGGTCACAAAATGAATGAAATAGTCTTACTCAATGTGCATAAAGGTTATTTTTTGATTATATACAATGGGAAGGTAAAGAGGACAAACAAGTTGAAAGGCTGGTAGGCCAAGAAGTCCAGAAGAAAGTCCCTGTGCATCCACTAGATTTTAGAAATAAGCTCCCATGAACGTTGCCACGACAGTCTTCAGAAGACTTCATTGGAAACGTTTAAGAACTAACTAGATAATGAACTAGTTAGTTGCTGTGGGTACAGAGGGAAAGGAATATGCTGGAATATACTGGATGATGATCCTCTTAAAGTATTTTTTTTCTCTATAATGCTCTGTTTCTGCAAGTACAGACATTAACATCTGCATCCTTTAAAAAAAAGAGTCATGAAACTTCAATTCCGTGCTGGTTTTGGAAATATCGACACTATTTCAGTGACTTATATGAGGCTTAATCATTCTATGGAAGCTGATTTCATAGCAGGAGTTCTGTCTGAAGTCTAACATCCTTCAAGGAAGACTGAACCCATTACAGACCATATATGGGAGATATCTGAAAGAAGTTCTATGAATAATTCCTCCGTGTAATACTACATTTTTAGAGACTGGCTTTCCAGTTAATGGCTAAGTACGTATATTTCTGAAAAAGCATAAGTGAGCTGCTTACGCACTAAAAAGTGTCCTTAGGTGACTATAAAGTCCAGTCAACCTGACCTCAGCAAACACTGTACCTGAAATAATTAAACATATCATTTTTTATTCATTCTATTTTCCATGTATATTTCAAACAACCGATACTACTGTTTTTCTTTTTTAATGATACAAAAAAAGTGATAACGTGTCCCTACTTTCATATCATACAAACTTTCCTGGCTTTTCATGTCAAAGACAAATTTTGAGGGGTGCTTCTCTCAAAATATGATGTAGATATCAAATTCCTCTAGACTCACAATGGGAGTACTGTGATAAAGGCTAAAAACTGAAATAAGTAAACTTAATCAAAATTGATCTCCCCCTTACCCTCACCCTCCGTTTCCTTCTTCTCATTACTTTTTGTTTGTCGTTTTTTCTTGGTGAAAGAGTTTTGCTCTGTCACCCAGGCTGGAGTTCAGCAGCATGATCATAGTTTTCTGAAGCCTCAAACTTCAGACCTCCAGCAATCCTCCTACCTCAGCTTCCCAAACCACTAGGATTGTAGGTGTCAGCCACTGTGCTCAGTCTTTTTTTGTTTTCTTTTTTAAATGAACACGATTTAACATCCCCAATCTCTTATTCTGACTAGATTAGAAACTCTTTAAGAGTAAAAATCATGTCTTTTTCATCTCTATGATCCCTGCAGTGCCTATCACAGTCCCTTGTCCCTGTCATGTCATAAATTCTCAATAAATGTATTTCTGATGACTAAATGGGTGGCCAGGTAGGTGTGTGTGCTGGGGTGGATAGATGGATGGAAGCATTGGCATCATATTATCTAGTTCTTCTGTCTTTGAAAATTTCTTTCAGCCTCTTTCTCTAACCACCTCATAAATATTGAAGTTTCTCCCAATTCCACCATTTACCCTTCCTTTTCTTACTCTTGGGCAAACTTTTCCATAGATTTAATGATGACCTCCATGCTAGTGAGTCCTAAATTTATGTGTACAGCTTTGACCTTTATCCTGAACTCTGATCACATAAATCTACTACCTAGGAGATATCTTTTGGTGTTTCAAAAGTATCTTATATTCCTCACTTCCAAAATACTACTCTGCATCTACTTCTAAGCTCATCCCATATCCACTTAATGTAAATTGTGGACATCGGTCCAAAACTTTACTCACTATCTATCCCCAACCCCACATCCTACTCCCCTACCTGCTATTTCTTTTGTATTCCCTATCTCACTTGGTAGCTCCACCATTCACCAAGTTACTCATGCTGAAACCTTGGAGTTATCCTACACTTTTACTTTTCTATCGCCACAACCCATTCAAGCTCTGTTGATTTTACTTCCTAAATCTCTATCAAATCTATCCCACCTTCCCTCCGCCCCTTAATATGGACCTTCAACATCATTCATGACCTGGGTTAGTGCAGCAGCTTCCTAACCGGCCCTACACTGCTTCTGCCTATTTACTCGCCACACATCCACTGGATAGATCTTCATAAAATGTGAATTGACCAAATTATTTCCCTACTTAAAATCTTTTAATAGTTTACCCATACCAACAATGTGAACTCTAAACTCCTTAGCACAGCACATAAGGACTTCATGTAACGTCCCACACACACCCTGCATCTCAGCGTCATTCTGCACAATTCTCCTCTCTGGACTCTATACTACAAGAACACCAAACACATTGTACTTCTCCAAATATGCCTTTGCACTTACTGTTTTCTTGGCCTAGAATGCCCTTTCTTACCTTCTTTACCTGGTGAACTCCCATTAATCCTTCAAAGGCTTAATCATGGAAAGTTTTCCCTCTACAAATCTTTCCTCACTACCTTCTCTCCTAGACAGAGCCCATCTACTTTGTGCTATTTCAGTCCCTTGTGACTGCTGCTATTACAGCATGTGTCATGCTGTTTTAATTACTTGCTTAGATGTCAGTCTCTCCTACTTGAGCATAATCATGCTTTCCTTCAGGCATGGTCTGTAGCTTTTTCATCTTTCTCTCCCCAAAGCCTGGCACACCCATGCTATAAAAGCAAGAAGGGGAAAGTGAAGAAGGCCGAACGTTACCAGAAGGCACCTATTTGTATAGCGCATGTCAGCACTCTAGGGACTACGTTAAAAGGCATTGCTTAATATAGATTCCATATGCTTAATCCAATTAATGGAAGAGAATTCCAACTTCATAAATGGTAACATACTCTTAAGCTGTGCAGGCAGACTCCTGCCCACGTATTTCTTTAATTAAAACTCTTTGCCTTGAGGCCTTTGGTGAGTCGTAGCAACAACTAAATGATCAAAATACACAGAGCATGCTTTATTTCTTCCCATTCACCTAAACCAAGTTAATTAATTGACCAAAGTAACTGGTGAATTATTTTTTTAAAAATCTGATACTAAACCTTTAGCAATTTTGTGCCATTTTGCTCTGTGCAGTAAGACCCAGCCCTAGGAGGCTAGAAACATTTAGTTGCTGAAATTCCCCTGATAAATCCCTGACCAAAGCTCCATCAGCAATCTAAGTACAATGAAAAGGCAGGGATGGGACTGTTGGGATATTTATTACCTCTGCATTCTTTTTTAAAACACCATGTTTCTTCTGAGATAACAAATTAGACAATGTGTAAGTAAAACCCGTTATTGTTGTACAGAGTTCATTTTTAAAGTAAAAGCTTGTAATTTCTTCAAAATTATATCATCTTTAATCCTCACGCTGAACTGTGTGGAAACTGAAAGACTCCATTATTAATCTGCCACGGAATTGGGGCAATTACATGGCTAATCTAATCGACCTGACTATGTTCATATTCAGTCCCAGTCACCACTGCCAAATTGTGTAATGGCGACTGAGCTCATTATTAATTGGATGGCCTGGCCTGAAATTAAATTGTAAAGCTCTAGTGTGACATGCCAAAAAAAAAAAGGAATCTGAGCTTAATAAAAAGAAAGTAAGTAAATACGTTCTGGGCAACTATGTCCTGTATTAGAACCCAGGATCCCTCATTGCTAAATCATTCTTTATTTGGTTCCTCCTAAGCATCACTTTTTTCATCTATAAAGCAGGAGTAGATATATGCAAACTTTCAAGATTTTCAACAAAATTATTGGTTGTGAGGACTTTCTAAACTATAAAGGGATATATACCCACATGTATGTGTGTTTGTGTGTGTGTGTTATATAAACAACTGTCCGAATTTATGCCATAAGATTAAAAGTAGTAATCTCAAAATGAAAGGGTTATAGGTAGTGTTGACAGATAAACACAAGACACTCGATTAAATATGAATTTCAGATAAATGATAAATCATATTTTAGAATATCTTTTTTTTTTTCTGAGACGGAGTCTCTCCTGCCGCCCAGGCTGGAGTGCGGTGGCGCGATCTCCGCTCACTGCAAGCTCCGCCTCCCAGGTTCCCGCCATTCTCCTGCCTCAGCCTCCCATGTGGCTGGGACTACAGGCGCCCGCCACCGCGCCCGGCTAATTTTTGTATTTTTAGTAGAGTCGGGGTTTCACCGTGTTAGTCAGGATGGTCTCGATCTCCTGACCTCGTGATCCGCCCATCTCGGCCTCCCAAAGTGCTGGGATTACAGGCGTGAGCCACCGCGCCGGGCCTATTTTAGAATATCTTATGCAATATTAGAGATATGCTTATACTATAAAAATTATTCATTTTTTAAAACTTGCTAAAGCCTGAATTTTTATTTGCTAAACCAAATATAGTAATAGGTATTCTTTTTCTCTTTTTTTCCCCTTACCTGTATTTTTTAAAGTTTCTATAATATGTATAATACATGGAATGAGAAAAAACAAAAATGGGGATGTCTTACTAACTGTTGAAGAGAGAAAGAAGCATACCAGTGCTGAAGTGATAAGCTGCTGCTTCTTTGATTAGAAGCTTTGCTTCTCCAAACTGTGGTCCAGGGATCAGCAGCAACAGCCTCACTCAGGTGCATGTTATAAACGCAGCAACTCAGATCTCACTCCCACCCTACTGAATCTCAATCTACATTTTAACAAGATTCCCAGGAGAGTCCTATGAGAAATTCTGTTCTAGAGAGACCTCAAATAAAAGCTAAGTCTTCAAAATAATTAAACCTTTTAAAAGAAAAAAGAAATCCTTCAAACAAAGTGGAAGGAGAATCAGAAGCTGAGCTGAGCAATTTAAACAGATCCAAGGAACATCAGTAGCAGAGGCCTCCAAGAGACATAGAGCTCTAGATCCTTTGCTCTGTCTGTCCATCCCTGGGCTGCCATGTACTGCCACACCGGTTGTCACTAGCGACTCCAGGAGGAGCCAGGCACAAAGGTAGCTATGAGAATAGCACCCCTGGGGTTGTGCAGCAGAGCAACACCTCCCCCTGCCCTCATCTAGATTCACACTCACAGAGGCATGGGAATCAGTGAAGGAAGACTGATAAAAAAGTAAAAAAATGTTTTTCTGATGTTGTTTTGGATGACACAGGTTTTTATTAATTTGTTGTAATTTGTTTAGGTTTTTTTTTTTTTTTTTTTTTTTTTGCAAGGGGCTGATGTGTATTTCTTGGGTTTGGGTTTGCTTTTTAATGAAGTCACTTGAATCTGTCAGTGCTAGCGAACATTCAGCTAAACTCATGAGATCGACTTGATGAAATTACTACAATTACTACAATTCTTCTTTTAGCTAATACTCAGTAGTAATAGTTAATAAATGTGCACAATTTGGATTGATTATTGAAAATGTCTCCAATCTTTTACAATTAGCAACAAACTCTCTTTTGTGCCAGCAATTCTAGCCACACATTGGAAACATAGAGGCCTTGTGAAAAAGAAATATGAAGTCAAAGTTCTGCCTTCTGAAGCACCCAGTTCATTTTTTTTGATGAGCCAAAGCACAGGACAAATACATACAAGTGGCCATCCCCATATTCCCAGAGCTCTTCTGCTTTCTAGTCACATCAGCCCATTCCTCTCCCCTCCATTACCTTGCTGGGGGCTTCTGGGCACAGACGAGCATCCATGGGTTTTGTTGCTGCTACTGTTATTCATTCATTCATTATTTATTTATTATCTGTTTCTCTCACTAAAATACAAGTTCCATGAGAAAAGGAATTTTCATTTGACCCATTTGACAGTATATTCGCAGTGCCTAGAAATGCCTGGCACCCAGGAGACACTCAACGAACATTTGCAGGAGGAATGAATAAAGACAGACTGTCCTCCAGCTTCCAATAAGTAGTGTTCTTTTTGATCACCGTTAATTTTAAATTTTTTTGTCCTCTCATTGCAGACTCAGATTTTAGTCAAATATCTGTAGTGTTGTTTCTTCATCCTGCACTAGGGCTTGTTGTGTGGCTCAAAGTAAAAACTTTTATGATAACTTCTGACACCACTTCAGTGTCTAAGTAAATTGCTTCTTCCTATAACGAATCTATCTCTCCCTTTAATTAGCTGCAGTAATATTCTAATCACTCTGTGCTGTAGTTTCAAAGGAAGAAGGAGGGTTCCGGAAAACAGTTTTCTCTTCCTTACAGAAGCACTTGAAACTAAAGGTGCTGTAAAAGAAACCCTCAGTAGTGCGTATGTGTGCACACACTCATACACACACATGTACACACATGCCCATCGAACCTTTTTAATATTCTGTAGAGAGGTAAGGATATTTCTGGGAAGATGTGGAAAGAAGAGCCCAATGCAATCTCATAGAACTCCCAGGCCTGATTCATAGACAACACTTCAGCAGAATTGAAAATGGAACAGATTATGGGAAGGCAGAAAGGTTTCCAGAGATACGGGATGAGTGACAGGAAATACATCAATCAGCACACGTAGCACTCAGGTAAGGATGGAAACAATTAGTAGTTGTGCTCAGTTTCCCAATGGAATCTTAGGCAACTCAATTAACCTCTTTCTGCCACATTCTCATCACTTGTAAATTGAGTACAACAACCTACCTAGTGGAGATTGCACAGGGATTTGCTAATAAACGTGAGTAGACAGCTATATGTAGGATACCTAATACTATTATGTTAATGAGCATAAAGTCACAGGGCTACAAGGGACTCAAGAGGTCAATTCAGTCCTTTCACATGGGACCACAATTAAACCATTCCAGCAGAATTAGATTCTAACCTTTTTTTTTTTTTTTTTCAGACAAACTTTTGTTCTTGTTGCCCAGGCTGGAACACAATGGCGTGATCTCGGCTCACTGCAATCTCTGCCCCCTGGGTTCAAGCAATTCTCCTGCCTCAGCCTCCCGAGTAGCTGGGATTACAGGCACATGCCACCACGCCCGGCTAATTTTTTTTATTTTTAGTAGAGATGGGGTTTCACCATGTTGGCCACGCTGGTCTTGAACTCCAGAGTTCAAGGTGATCCACCTGCCTTGGCCTCCCAAAATGCTGGGATTACAGGTGTGAGCCACCGCGCCCAGTCAGATTCTAATCTTTTTAAAGGTGCCTGTATAAAGGGCTTCCCAGAAATCTTCCCTTTGTCAAGGATGTTTTCTTAAATGTAAGATGTTCTAATCCTGAAGCATTCGTATGCTGTGCTTCTCTCCCTGTATGGAAAGGAGACTAGGAGCTGTACCACCTTGAACAGTTGGTCATATGAACTCTTTAGCCACTGGAATACAGTAGCGTGACGGTTTATAGCACGGATACTGGATACCAGATTTCGGTTCCCACTGGATTCTACTCTGTGCTGGCTACATGACTTTGAGCACATCACAATCTCAACTTCCTCAAGCCTCAGTTTCCGCTCCTACACAATAGTTGTCCTACTGATCCCATAAGGTTGGCATTGAGACTAAGGGAGCAACACCAGTAAGGTACTTCTCACAGTGCCTGACTCATGGTGGGTATTGAATAAATGGTCATATTATTTTCTGGGCTAAAAAACCCTGGTCACTCTAATTTTTAATTATTTACAATTCTAACTATTTCTGAACTCACTCCAACTTCCCCATTTTTGAATGTTTAATGTGGTGCTCAAAATTGTAAGAAGGACCTAACTGCACTGAGTGGTCTAGGAAGACGTCACTTTGGTTTTTCACGGGAGCACCGCACCAAAGAGAAAACCAGAATCATTAGGCTACAGTGAGGAATTTCCTGTGGGCTTTTCTAGCTTCTCTGCTTTCAACCTGTGTGCCACAAAAGCCAGGGGTCTCACTTAGCATCTCTCTGAATTCTTGGAAAGACTGGTGTTCCTGGAGGTCTAATTCCTCTGTGGTTTCCACTAAAAACCTCGGGGTGCACAGTTCAAGGTTGTGTAAAGCTATGCAGACTAGTTTCACAGATTCCATCAAATCACAGATCACTTCTGCAACAATGCGGGAGATTGGGAGGGAGAGAGAAGTTATGCTTTCTGTTTCTGTTTTATCCTTGTACTTTCCTCATATCAAGCAGGGCTAGGCACTATAATTATCTTCTTTAGGGGATATGGGCTTTGCCAGAAAGCAGAAGTGGCTGGAGGAAGCTTGTCTGGCAAACCTAAACCCACTGAAGAGAACGGAGAAGCAATTAAACAGAGGAGAAAAATGCTTTTTTCCGCCCCTTGCTCCCCAGTACCTCCCCTCCCACCGGAGTCTGTGGGGTCCCTAAGGAAAAAGCCACATCACCCTCCACTTTGGCACCTGGAAGTAACCAGACCACAGGAGAAGGCTGTGTGGCGTGTGCCTTTGGATGGCACTGCGACTCGGCAGCAACAAAGATGCCCATATTCCACAAGTGGTTATAAAAACAGCCACAGGAGTTTAAATGGCCACAGAGAGGTTGGGCAATGCATACATGGTAGAAACCAGGATGTCTGGAGAGTGGCGACCTTCCCCTCAATTTCTGGGCACCATGAAAATCCCCTGGAGTCTGGAGCCTCCCAGGGAACAGGGGATTCCCCATGATGTTCCAGGACACCTGAGTATATGGAGGGAGGTTCGGACCTACGGAGCAGGAGGGCTTCACAATTTACCAGCAACTTCGACACTCCTCACCGTCTTTGAGCCTAGCAAAAAGGCTACAAGTCAGCCTATTCTAACGCTGTGAATACAAACACTCAGAGAGGTTAAGTGTCTGGTCCTGGGTCTCTGCATTTTAATTCTGCATCCTTCCAACTGTGCCATATGACACCTTTTGTCTGAAAATTTTTAACCTAGTCTTGAAACCCACATTTCCCTGTAAGGGTATATTGAAATGGAGGCCACTTCAGTGAGCAGACTTGTAGGATACAAAACTGAATTTGCAGCATGCTTATTATTGTTACATTACAAAGATAAACATGCAAAGCTATGAATATGAAAAGACTCAGATGTCATAACAAAATGGAAAAGGCAATTGGGTTTAGGTAGTGTGTAGATTATAAAATTTTTAATGAACATATGTTTACAATGAAAAATATAAATTAATGATTTTTTTTAGGTAGCTTTAGAGTCAAACTATTCACCCAACAGCAAGGCAGCTACTTGTGGGAACAGAAAGGAAACTATACCCTTCCCTTTCATCTCCTCATAGATGGCCTGGCTATTGAGTCAAATTATTCAGGATGTCATCAATTCTCTATAGATGCTATGTCAAGGCAAACAGCAGAAATCACTTCTAAATTTTGACAGAAGTCCAGATTTTGCCCTGAAGGGACCAATTCATATTCAGAGTAGCAAATTAGAAGAAATAATAAATGAAGTTCTACGATGAGCTCTGAGTCTTTTGTAACTACACATAGTGGTCCCTGAAAGAATTTCTGTCTGAGACTTCCGCGAATGGAACTTTGGAAAAGGTAGAGTCGAAGGGATTAGCTCTTTAAGATCATCTATGGTTCACAAAGGGAGGGAGGCTATTGGTGGGGGCTACTCTTTTGCACGTTGGTCTCCTGCTTTATTCACAAGCATCTTGGAACCATTCTAACATGAAACATAGATCTTCTTCTTGGCTTTGGTCCCACCTTACAGGATCTCTCAAGAGGTAAGCCCAGAGGCTACCTAACACTTTCTCAAATCATGCTTACCTTCACATATGCCAGTGCTCTCCAAGTAAAAATGGGCTCTACACTGGGCTAGACACTCGCCAGAGGGGATGCCCACCCCAGACAGCTGCTCCACTTGCAGTCCTTCCTCTGGCTTCTTACACCCAGTACAGTGAGAGGGCGCAGGACCCATACAAGCCAGGCAGGAGAAGTGACAGGCTGCAAATGGAAATAAAAGGCAGAAAATAATACAAGGATCAAACGTATGTTGCAAATCTTTCATTAAATCAAACCCACTTAGAAAAGTTCACCAAACGCAGCGTTTCAGCATATTATTTTTCTAATGTTCTATATAAAGCACAGAGTGATAATAATGTTTGTGAAAGGAACAATGAGGGGTGGTGTTAACCAGTCACATCTCCCAGGTCCCATAAGGGCTGTTGGGCTAGACAACAACAACAAACAAACAAAACCAGAAAACTGGACAATATTGGCTTGGTTCTCCAGAGAAACACACTCACTAAATGACGATTTAACATTACACCCTTGGTTTTTATTGTAGCTTTTTAGAACCATTCATATGGAAGCCATTACTGTATCTTTTGCAAAAATAGTGGTTGTGTTATTATCTATGAGTCATGCATCACCCACTACATAGGGGTCCAGGCAACAAATTCCTCTTAGAATTTATCTGGGTTAAGGCTGCTCTTCTAGACAAGAAAGAGGCCCCTTTGAGCAGCAATGATCCATCACCGTGTTTTGCTTACCCTGGCTACTGGTGAAAAGCAAAGCCAAATAAGGTAGTCAAACTATCTGGTGCCCATATTTGAATACAATTAACTCTCCTGTTCTTTAAAAGATTCTCTCAATTTTCTCTTCCAAAACAGTTGTTGCAGCTTTCCTACTTCAAATACGTTCTTCTTGTAACTATTCTCAAACTCTGTTCTAAGGATCCCGATGTACAAATAAATATACAGTGATTTCACTTAATTCTGATGTACAAATAAATATACATTGATTTCACTTAAAGTGTTTGTTCCCAATATTCTAGTTTCAAAATGCTTAAATGATATCGCCCTCCCAAGGAGCCCAAAGCCTTTATGGCAAACAGCTATTTAAGATTTTGCCATTTCACTCAGCCCAGAGGCATCGCTAGTGACTCTCAGTTTGCTCAGTAATATCATTACCAAAAAGAAATTCTTCAGGGAAAAACAAAATGAAGTCTAAGAAAAACATTAGCAAAGGTAGGAGAGTAGAGAAAGGAGGCAAGGGTTCTATTTTGTTTTAATGTACAGGAAAGAAAATAACATTCCCCCTAAAAACAGCCAGAAAATAAAAATCAAAACCCTTTGAGTGTCTTCACAAATTTTCAAATGAATTTTTTTCAGATCAACCCTTCGCAAAACTATTGTAATGAAAAATGTTTATAATGTATGGATAGCCATAAAAGATACACTAGAAGAAAAGTTACACTGGAAAGTTATATTATTGAAAGAAGTAAATCTATGTTCTTGTGGGATAGCCTCTCAAGAATGATGGTGACACCAACAATACCTTTGCAGACCCCGTAGTCAGAGTAGAAGCCCTCTCCACAGTGGGGCAGACAGTGGCCTTGACGCAGAGCCTTGGGGGGGCTGCAGGCTGTACAGTGAGAGGCTGTGGGCCCAGAGCAGCTGGCACACGAGTTATGACAAACTGAGGAAGAAAGTGAGAGGGAGAACACCATGGGACGGGGTGAATAAAGCGCCCACTTCCTGACTGGGCTTCGCAAGCCTGGGACTCTTAGTCCCTCTGGATGTCACACCAAACCAAGGGGAAAATGTGTTGGGAGGTGGTTACACTGTCACAACTGCCCACATGGCCCTTTACCCACCATTTAGCCATGCTCTACATATTGCTTATTAGCTACCCTTTATTTAGTGTTTGTATTAAGCACTTTCTACACATTGTCACTTTTAATTTTCCTAACAACATTATGAGGTAGTTATTACTAACTACATTTTATAGATGAGGAGACTGAAGTTAAAAAATTTACCCACGATGACAGGCTTTATTCATAGCAGGGCTGAGATTTAGCCCTAGGTCCGTCTGGACCTAAACCTCACACTGCCTAAATGGGTTAGAGCGGAAAGGCTGTGGGTTGGAGTGTTGGAAGCACTGGCATTTTGACCAGTGTCTCCACCAATTCATCAATGCCCTCAGTCAAGCCTGGGTCTCTCCTGGCCTAGTTTTCTTGGTATGAGCACAGTGAAAGGTTGGACAAAATGATCATTTAAGATACTTCCAGCTTTAACATTCTAGGATTTTAAGTAACAATTACAGTAACGACTCTGACCACAACATATGACAATGTTAGGAATACATGTCCCCTGCTTTGGCCCTGGTGTTAACAGGGACATCTCTGACTCTAAGGGACAGGTGCTGGTGGCATGGCCTGGCTGAGCCTCTAGCAGGGCTGGGGTCAGGAGTGAGATATGGGAAGAAGGCTCTGCAGGACCATGGTCAGGAGCTGGGGGTGGTGGGTAGAGATGGGATGAGAACATGGGGGCAGGACACAGAGGAAAGGGTGGCGAACACTGGGTGAGTAAAGATGTTGGCAGGCAAAGGGGAGGCTGCTAAGGAGAGATGTTGAGATGGGTCTAAACACCCTGCACTATAAGATGGTAGGTAGACATGAGGAAGTGGGCATATGTTTCAGAGAGGAGGGCAGATCAAGATGTTCCAGGCAACAAGAAGTTCTCAGAGTTATCTGTGAGGAAAGACACAAGTCAGGTATATATATAAGGTTGAAATTTATAAAGTCTCAAATGGGTATGTTTCATAGTTTAGGCTGTATAAGTCTGAAATAAACAATGTATAAGCAGCACACAAAAACAAGTTTTCAATGGATACAGACTTTAGCTTTACTAGCTATCAAATTTGGTTTAACTTTTTAATTTTATTTTTGTGGTGTGTTGTAGTTGTCAATATATGACCTACATCACACATGTCATATAAGAAATGATTCTGTTACATCTGCAACCTAAGTTAGTGATGGTTTACAAGTAAACAAGGACTGTATGTTAAAGATGTCTTGGGCATTTCAAAAGGACCAAATGAACTCTAATGATGACTAATATACATAAGTCCTTCATGAAAGCACTCTAGTCCCCCAGCATCCACCCATATCTCCCACTCTCATACCAAATACACATAATGAAAAAGCTATCCCTTTTAAAGTAATGCTTTCCCATCATACACTCAAGTTCCCAAATGAGCAGCATATAGCACCAAGTATAGTCAAACATGTACTCAATACTTTTTGAAGATGATGGTGGTGACCCATCTCTTACCTTTGCACCTGCCAATGGCATCAGCATAGTACCCGCCAGGGCATTCAGACATGCATTTCCCATCATGCAGCACTGTCTTCTCAGTACAGGTAAGACACCTGGGGCTACTAGGCCCACAAGTCTCACAGGATTGGTCACAAGCTAAGGGGAGGCAAAAAAACCCATCAGAGAAAGGCAATAGTGAGCAAAAGAAGCAGTGAAGTCTATTCTTTACAATATCCACAATGGGTATCAATATCATCATCTCATTTTCTGGCTACTCAGCAGAATTCTGTTTCCTTGATTCCAACATTTCATTGGACTCTGTGCTTTTTGTTTTCACAGTTGAAAGAGAATTGAAGAATTATTCATTGAACTAAGCATAGCAAAGACTCTCAGGCACACCCACCAGTGTAACCAACTTAATACGAGGTTCGAAGTTAAAATGGCCTTAGAGGTGAGGTTGCCAGGTTTATCAAATAAAAATACCAGATGCTCCATAAAATTTGAATTTCAGATAAATAATAAATTTTTTTAGCATAAATATGTACCAAATATTTTATCCTTTATTCTACGCTACTTGGAGAGAGAATTTAGAAAGTCAAGATTCTACTAAGCAAGGTCACGCTACTAAAATTATGTTAAAATTGCTGAACTTCACACAGTCTTTCAGGATCTCATTCACTTATTTGTTTACCCCCTAAAACACCTGTTAAGGTCTGTGTCAGGTCTTATGCCAGGTGGTAGAAACACAAAAACCAAATCAACTAAGTTTTCACTTTAAGTAGCTTAGTAGTCTAATACAGGAAAAGAAATAGACAATATTGGAAATAGCTAAAATATCACTCAGATCAATCTATATAGGCACAATGAAAATTAAAAAAAAAAAATGTGAGGGTGGGGGTAAGAGGTAGAAAAGTCAAGAAAGCATTCATAGAGGTGTGACCCTTGAGCATTGTCTTAGGAAGCAGTGGGACCACGTCAGGCTGATGGGAATGTACTCCAGGCTGAGGCCGCGAAGTAAGCTGAGTCTCAGAAACTGGAAGGAGACTAGGCTGCCCAGGAAAACAGCAGTTTCATTTGGCTGGAAAAGTGGGAAGGCCAGATTATAGAAACCTATGGCCTGACTCTGTTGTCTCGATTTTCATCCTAGGAAAGGCAATGAGTTTGAACCCCTGCAGTTCTAAACACAGTAGAAACATGGCTGTATTTGTGTCTAAGAAAGATCATTTTGGCCTCAGTTTGGAGGGTGAAGAGGAGAGTTAGAAGCCCTGCTGGAAGACCATGGCAATGAGCATGGAGCAAGATGATTAAGGGTTGAATTAGAACTGTGGAGGTCGTGAGAGATTTGAGAGCAGTGAAGAAAAAACCATCTCACATGGCTTCCAGGGGTCTGTCTTGGGGTACAAGTGATGTCACTCACAGAGTAAGGGAAGGAGAATAGGTTGGGGGGAGTGCCATGAGCTCAGTTTTGAACATGCACAATCCAGGGAGCAATGTGACTTACAGCTCTGGAGCTCGGGGGAGAGGTGTGGGGTCATCATATACAAGCAATTGTTGAAACTAAAAATTAGTTGAATGATTCAGGAAAACTATGCAGGATAAGACAGAAGTAGGCAAGGACCTGGGTAGCATCAGCACTTAAGAAAAGAAGAAGAAGAAGAAGAAAAAAAAAACTAGTACAGCTGACCAAGAAGAAATGATCCAAAGATAAGGAAGAGAAAAAAGAACATGGTGACTGAGAAACCAAGGGAGGAAAAAGGTTTGCAAAAGAAAGTCATGACAGGTGCAGAGAGGACAAATAACATCTGAAAAGTTTTACTACACTTAGGAACCAGGCTGTGGGTGTCCTGTGCCACACATTTCAGTGGAGTCATTAGACCAAATGAAAGTGAAGGCCATGATTATAAACTGTTCCTTTGAGGGACCCAGGCTGAGAACAGAAGGGGAGAGGGAAACAAATAATTGAAAGGGGAAAAGGTTATTTTGTCTTTCTTATATTATAAAAATTCAAGGCAAATATAGATCCTGGAAAGGATTTTTAAAAGAGAAGAGTTTGAATGATTGGTGAAAGAATATCTAGGAGAAAAGGGGGGTACATATGCAAAAGTGCAGTTGAGAGACTGGCTTTGAACAGAGCAGAGAAAGGCCTCCTTATGAAGGGTGGAAGGAGGTGAGGGAGAGTGCAGTCACAGGCAAGTCTGTGATTCAATCTTTTCTATGCTGGTTGGCTAATGTCTTTAAAAATAAACAAAGCAAACCTTCCTGCTACAGAGAATCAATGTTTCAAAAATAGAGAACTGCTGAGATTTATTCTCTCTGTTCCCTTAATCCATCTACACCCTGCTAACCTCCTGAAAAATATTTTGAGAACATAAGAAAAAAGACACTAAATGATGGGGCCAAATGTCCCATCTCGCATCCTGAAGAATTCAGCATCTGTCCACAGGCAAATGTGTAGAGTAAGAGAATGGGCTATGGCAATGGTCTTAATATCAAGGAAAAAGAAAATCATCCCTCAACTCAGGACTGGAAGAAATGAAAATTAATCTGAAAAGTGTTCTTCCCTCCCACATGCCACAAAAACTCCTGAGGTTTCTAATTCTAGAACTGACATCTCAACAGAAGTGAGTAATCTGAAAGCTAAATGCAATTCCCCAGAAAGGAAAAATTGCAGCAATATTTAGAAATTAGAATTGACCAACAATAAAAGCATTGCATATCAAACATTTTAAGATACACCTAAAGTTATGCATAGAGGGAAATTTGTAAATCTAAATAAAACTATTAGGAAGATGTACTTTCTCCCCAAACTAATCTATAACTTCAATGCAATATCAATAAAAATTCCACTTGAGTTTTCTTTCTTTCTTTCTTTTTTTGAGACAGGGTCTCACTCTGTTACCCAAGCTGGAGTACAGCAGCATGATCATGGCTCGCAGAAGCTTCAATCTCCCAGGCTCAAGTGATTCTCCTGCCTCAGCCTCCAGAGGAGCTAAGAATACACGCACACACTGCCACAACTGGCTAATTGTTTTTTTAATTTTTGGTAGAGATGAGGTCTCACTATGTTGCCCAGCCTGGTCTCGAACTCCTGAGCTCAAGAGATCCTCTCGCCTTGGCCTTTCAAAGTGCTGGGATTACAGGTGTGAGCCATCACACCCAGGCCCAGCTGAGTTTTCTTAGGAATTCAGTAAATGTACTCTAAAGTTTATGAATAGCTAAGTCAACTTTGAAAAGGAAAGAAAGGAAATTTTCCCAATCAGATAATAAGACATACTACAAAGCCATAGAAATTAATGAACAAAATAGTTTAATAGTGGTATAAGAACAGAAATTTAGACTATGGAAAGTTAGAAATTTCCATATCTTATAGCTCAGACAACACTCTCTATATATGGAAATTTAATATACAATAAAGAGAAATAAGGAAGGCCAGACTGAATGACTAAATAATGTTGGGAAAACTGGATCATGAAATGGAAAAAAATCAAATGGGACCCCCTACTTAAATCCAAATATATATATATATAGACAACCTAAGTTAAGATAAAACATCGAATTAATAGAAGAAAATACAGAATAATTTACTTTTGAACCTTAGCAGAGGTCTTATTAAAATTTCAAAAAAAAAAACTTTAAAGCAAAAAATAATGAATTAAAGATTATTGTTTAACAAAGGCATTATATTCAAAGTTAAAAGACAATAGAGTGAGAAAATTTGCATATTTAAAACTGAAAAAAGGCTACTATCTATAACAGACAAGGAAACTCCATAAAATGAACCCCATAAAAGGAGGCAAGGCCGATAGAACAATGAGAAAAGCACATTTAAAAAGTAATTTATAGGATAGGAAACTTCAAGACCAATAGGAGTTGAAGATATGCTCAAACTCATTCATCATCAGAAATAGGCAAATTTAATGGGTTGACTCTTTATACTCTTGATCAGAAAAAATCAGAATCTTGATAATACCAAGTGGCGACAAGGATGTGGAGATGAGTGAACCCTCATGCTTGGGAATGTAGATTGCACAGCCATTCTGGCAAGTAACCCGGCACTACTTGGTCAAATGAAGAATATGCAGAGTCAAAAAACCAGTCATTCTGCTTCTGGATATAAATCTCAGGAAACTCCCTCTAGAGCTTTACAAAGGAACACATTTGAGGCTGTTCCCTGGTGCTGTCTAGTGATGCAGATGGAGAGAAAGGAGGGAGTCCATCACTGGGATCGTGGATGGGTAGTATGAGGGGGGCACACCAGGGAGCACTACACAGCAGTGAGAAGTGAAGGGCTAGGGGAGAGAACAACATAGTGCATCTAAAAAATGTACTCCTGAGTGAGAAAAGAAGGAAACAGCACGCAGTTTGTAACATCTCACTTAAGAAAAATAAATATACATGCACTCAAAATAAAAATACCCAGTTAGATAAGCTCATAAAAATAACAATATTTTAAAAAATGGTTGCATGGGTGCAAAAGAGAAATGAAGATTAAAAAAAGAAAAGGGAGAAAGAAAAAAGGAGGGAAGAAAGAGAAACGAAAGAAAGAGAGGGAATGACTAACAGAAACCTCTGATTTATTATGCTTTGATTTACTATGTTAGCTACAGTCAGAAAAGTCCTTCATAATGGCATAAACACTTAAAAGATAAAAGAATGAGGAGGTTTCCTCCTTTGAATTGTACCACCCTTTATATCTAATATTTGTAGAACACAATACACATACCACAGGTGAACCTGGTTACTGTAAGATCTTTCAGCCAGGGCATACCACACTTCATAACAGGCTATGCTGGTTTTTTCTAAGCACTTGACTTTGAGATTTCTACAGATATGGGCTGGTAGGTTATAAATTATTGAACCCACATCAGCCAGTTTTTATCTTGAATAGCACTAATCTGAAATGGAAATAAGTCAGCATTATCAGCATCCGACGTCTTAATTAACATTCCGATACCAATCAGTCAGTTGGTTCACTGTTGTTTCAGAAATATTTCTGTGAACATTTCTGAAGTCATTT
The DNA here is from genome assembly GCF_037993035.2 of Macaca fascicularis. Lineage (NCBI taxonomy): Eukaryota > Metazoa > Chordata > Mammalia > Primates > Cercopithecidae > Macaca > Macaca fascicularis. Next base: position 55,592,874 of record NC_088379.1, read on the forward strand.
TGATACAAACTTGGAGAATGGTAACAATTTTATAAAAAGTGTAAACTCCAGTTTTGTGTATTAAAAGGCCTGTTGGTCAACACCAGTGGCATCACAAACTCTTGCAGCAGGCTAAGCACATGACATGTGTTTAGTAATTACTTGTAGATCCACTGATTCATTGGTTGACTAATGTCAGCTATGATCCATCCTCCTGCCTGGAAGTTTCTTTCAGATGCTTTTCAAACTGTGCACAGATAAAGCAGATTCCCACCTTTCACAGCCTCAAGGCTCACATTAACTATTCCTCTTTTTAAGTATACCGCTTCTCCAGCAAAAGTTACCTTCTCAATCCAGATAATGTAGAGTCTCAGGTCAGTGTCACCGTTCCTCCATCACTGATAGTAACCAGCATCCCAGGGGACTTAAAGGGTAAATGCCTTTAGGCCCTTGAATTAGTGCAAATTTGACATCTGTCGACCTTTAGAGAATACATCTGGCTTAATTGAGCAGGAAAGTGATGCTGGCAGAAAAAGATTAATATGCTCAGGCTAATGGCAGCCTGGCCTTTCTTTCCTTGTTCTCTCCTGAATCCACATAAAAGCCACCTGTGACTCATCAATACCAGGTGAGATTTTTCACCCTGGCAATACTGATGGATCCCTGCACAGCTTTACGTAAGCAGCTGCCAAGGGCTATCTCTCTTCTCTAAGACAAGTGGATTTGTCAAGTCCCTCAAATCATCTCATTTTTGCTGTTGCCCTGCTCAGTGAACAAAATGAGGACAATAACTCAAGAAAGTTTTATGAGCCACACATTTTTGTTGATTTGGCGGACTTAGTTACGAAAAAAAAAAGTCCTCTTGGCCTCTCTATAGGTATGACCATCAAAGTAAACTCAATGTAAACCTTTCATTTACTGTCAGGATGCCTGCAGACCTGGCAGTGCCCACAGGGGTAGCCAGTTCATCTAAAGACTGACAGAAGACACAGAAGAAGGTGCAGAGGTGGAAAGGGGGAAAGGATAATAAAAAGGAAAATTTAAAAAAACACAGGCAGAAGTGCATAAGGAAATACCACATTATAATGAGCAATAGAGTGGTTCCTAGGTAGTTAAGACCCAGAGCCAGAATATCTAAACTTGAATCTCAACTCTGCCCCTTATTAGCTGTGTGATCTTAAGCAAGTTTCTTACCCTCTCAGTTTCCTATCTGGAAAATGAGAATGGTTATATCTACCTCATGAAATTGTGAGGATTAAACACCAAACACTGATAGAACGCTTACTATGTGCCAGGCACTATGCTAAGTGCTTGCATATCTTAACTCGATCCTCTCAACAGCTTTCTGAATTGGGGGTGTATTCATTTTCTATGGCTACTGTAGCAAATTACCATATTACCATAAACTCTTTGCCTTAAAACAACACAAATTTGCCATCTTATAGTTCTAGAGTTTAGAAGTCCTAGAATCAAGGTTCCTTCTGGAAGCTTTAGGGGTGGAATCTGTTCCTTGCCTGGACGCTCTAGGGATGGAATCTGTTTCCTTGCCTTTCCCCGGATTCTAAAAGTCACCTGCATGCTCAAGGCATTTTCCTTACTTCACTCTATCACTCCAACCTCTGGTCCCGTCCTCGACCCTACTTTTCTGACTCGTCTCTATTGCCTCCCTCATATAAGGACTCTTGTGATTGATTATACGGGGCCTCACCCAGATCATCCAGGATAATATCCTCACGTCAAGATCCTTAACTTAATCACACCTACAGAGTCCTCTCTGCCATTCAGGGGAACACACCACAGTTCTACGGATTAGGACAAGGGCATCATTGGGAGCCCGTTATTGTGTCTTCCACAGGTGCTACTAATATCCCCGTTTCACAAGTGGGAATGGACATGCAGAGAGATTGACTAACGTGCTGAAAGTCATGCTTTCTCTCCTGACTTTCCTGCCTCTCAGTGGGTTAATGTTTATAAAGCACTTGGAACTGTGCCTGGTTCAAGGAAGCACTAAGCTGGGTTAACTCTCGTTGCTATAGCCACGGGTGTTAAGGTAGAATGGATACTAACTGCTCAGCTTTAAGCCAGTGGCACCAACACCAAAGGTGGGTCTGCCCTCCACTGGCCTAAGAGTCTCTTTGTCCCCACGTACATTTGGAAGGCAGTCTGGTGTTGATAGAGACTTTGGGATTTGGGGAAAGGAAAGTCTGGGTGGGAGCCCAGTTCCTTTCCCTCCAGCTGTGGGTCTTGAGTAGGCCACCTGAGCCTCACTATCTTCATCTGCAGGACAAGGCTAGAATGAGCACCCCAACCATAGCAGACTGGTGGGGTAGTTAAGAGGAATCTCACTGGTGAAAAGTGTTTTCTACACATCTAAATCAAAGATTAATCTCAGCAGCTATTCACATATATGTTGAGTAAAAGAAACATTGGTGTGCTATGATTTGAATACAACAAGGGATGCTGGAAGAGAACAAGGAAAGGATACGTTGGCATCGCAACCCAGCACTCACCGCTACAGGTGCCCCGCCTGTTGTAGAAGCCTTTTCCACAGCTGCTATCACAGCGGCCATCTCTCAGCACATGGAGGGGATCTCTGCAGGCCAAGCAGTGCTTCTCCGCCGGGCCCCAGCAACCTGCACAGGACTCGTGGCAGACTGCAGACAAACAGCAAAATCAGTGAGTAGCCTACAGCAGAAAGGACTGGTCATCGTTTTCTTTTAAATGTTTTAGAATTCACAAGGAGGATGTCAGTTTGTTCCTTAGTTCCTAAACTGCTATTGACATATTCACACCTCAGGACAAACATGACACCCGCTTCTCCAAGGAACTCTTTCTATTGGCCAGAAGTACAACTTCAGTAAAGTATTGCTAAGAGATTCAGAAGAGGAAATCAGAGGCTTTTGAGAAATGAGATTTACAGAGAAGGAAATCATGACTGTCTAGAGAAAGACGGACTGGTTAATGAAATGAGATGGTCCTCCACCCCCTTGCCTTTTGTAATCACACCACGGAGTATCCGCAGGATCACCACCTCCCAACTGCAGCACCATCAGAATTAGCTGAGGAAGGATACCTTGGACTCTAGTTCCAGATCCAACTTTCTGAGGACCCAGTCCTACTTGACATCTATTGTACTTTGCCTTTCTAGCTCTTTCCTCCCAGTATTATCTGTCCTAAACATGTGTCTTAAGAACTCACACAGCTTGCTTTTCTCTTATACCTTCAATTTCTTACTATAACTTGCTCCTTTAAGATTTTAAAATGTTCTCCCCTTCAGCATTTGATTTTTTTTGATTACTCTTCAAGCTCCCTCTTCACCTTAGCACTTCTGCAGAAGGACCTATTCTGAATAACTGAATTTTTTCCAATTTGGCTAGCTGTATGGCTAACCCCTATCATCCTCATTCTTAAAATGTTTCCTTCACAAGGGAGCACCAACTAGTTTGCAGAGGCATTGATTCTTACCAAAATTGGTAGATAGAATGAATGTCTTGCTGCTTGCAAGCAGCTTTGTAACCCTACCTTAGTAATTCAAGTAGGCATCCCTTTGGAGGCAGAAGGAAGGATATCTGCCTTGCAAACCTCAAGATCCAACTCTCTCTTCTCAGTTCTAAATTGCACAAGCAAGTCCTAATTTCAGATACTTTTTCTCCCCAAAAACGGTAGGGATGATTATGAATTGCATTAAGTGCTAGAAAGGGCTCTGCAATAAAGAGTAACAGTGGTGGGGGTGGTGGGGACCAACTGTAGATCAGAGAGGTAGTCAGCCACAGGGAGTGGGACCATCACGAGCAACTCTCGAGGAGGGAAGGAGTACGTGTGTTTGGGGAAACTGAGGGCTACCCCTATGGCTGGAGTTGGCGAGGCACAGCGGGGGGCCATGGCATGATCAATGGCTGCAGCCATAGGCAGAGGCCTGGTCAAACTTGACCTTGGAGACCAAGGAAAGAAATTAGGACTTTTATCCTAATTCCCATGTGAAGTCATAAATGAGCTCACACAAGACAGACAGAAGATCTGATTGAGATGTCTCAAACCACTCTCTGGCTGCCATGTAGAGAGGGTATAAGGACCTGCTAGCAAGCAGGAGACCAGCACGGAGTCTACTGCATGACCCAGGTGAGAGAGGACTTGGACTAGTGGAGTGGGAAGCGGAGACAAAGGAAAGTTTCCTTATTTATCACCTGGTTCCCTTGTGAGACCGTAAGCTCCATGAGGGCAGGGCCTATTTCTGTTTTGTTAACTCTGTACCAAGCACACTGCTTGTGCTTTACAAATGTCTCTTAAGTAATTTCATTTATATTTAACTCCTTATGTATATTTTATAAATGTTACATGAGAATACTGTCCATATGCAGGATAAGTTTAAGGATAAACTTATCCTTAAGCTTAGGTTAAGTTTTAGTTATAATTTACTTGGTACTAAATTATAGTTAAAGATGTGGATGCAAAGATCTCAGTAAAAAATTCTACCCTTAACACACATGAAATCTGCCTGGCATTCAGGTATTCTACGACGCTTTGATTACAGACTGTAGTCATCATCTGAAGAGTCAATGACTGTTCATGCCTTTGCCTCACTCACTCTGGAGCTGATCTAAAGTCATTACCAAAACAAACAAACAGAAAATCTGCTCTCATTTCTAAAAAGTTATGCCAAGTTGATACATCAACATCCAATAGAAGCACACAAGGACGCGGGTAAGGCATGTTCCCAGCTGGCCACAGGTAAGCCACGTTATCTGAGGTCTGCTGCAGGAACACTTAGAACACTCTGTTGCCTGGGTGCACTGGTGACATTGCACCAACTGCACTGGGCATAAGTGCCAAGGAAATGATGGATAGAAAGTGAGGCTAAAAAGACAACAGGGGTCAGACTTCCAAGTTCAGATGGGCTAGGGTACGGACCTTGGACTTTGTGCCATGGAAAGTTTTAATTAGGGCAGTGGAATGATCACTTCTGCTTTTTAGGGAGTTCATTCTGGCAGTGGGGAGAAAAGAAAGTAACTCAAGACATCTGCAGGGGATGAAATCATCTTTGTCCAGATGTGCAGAGGAGATAAGAAATGAAAGCATAGCTCCCTAGCTCTCTTCAGCGACTGGTTGAAGAGCAGCACAGACATGCAGTTATACTGGTTGTTAAAATAGTAAAATACTTTCAAACTGGTTGGTAAATGGCTGTCACCCTGAGCTTCATCCCTGGAATCTCCACCCGACATCATGCTCCACAAACAAAAGGTCTGACACAAGAGAAGGTCTGGGGGTCCTCCTCCTTCTCTCTGATGTGCATCTGTGCCATACTGCTTGTTAGATATTTTTACTATACCCTTGGTGTTACCAATCAGGACAGAGACCCAAGAATGAGCAGGATGGCCTCAATCAACAGACTTAGGGATGGCATTCAGGCCCCCCACAAACTGAGCTCTCCTTAACTTTCCAGCTCCATCTTCCACTATCTCCCCACGCACACCAATTCTATGAAGCAGAGCACCCTACGTGTGCCATGTGCCCACCTGTGAGTTCTGGATGCCCTACACAGGATTTGCCCAGCCCACAGCGTCTCCAGCTCCTTCCTTAGCTCCTAAAATCCTGTTTATATTTAATTTCCCGTTTATATATCCTAAGTTGTCACTACTTCTGTGAAGCTTTGCTAAACTTGTCTAATAACCTTTCTCTATGTTCCTGCAATGTGTTGCATATGCCTCTCTTATTATATTTATCCTACTGTACTAACTTACTCAGTTATGAATCAATCTCAATGGAATTCAATCTTCAATGGAATTCAATACCCTCCCAAATGGGGACCACGTTTTAATCATCGTAAACCCCCAGTATCCAGACTGATGCCTGGCACCTAGTCAGTACTCATTAAGTGTAGGCTAAATGAATGTACAGCAGATTTTTAAAATTGGTTATGGGGGATTCATCCTTTTAGTTACCTTCTACATGGAAGCAACTCACCACAAGGTCATAGTCTTAAGATATAACTTAAGAGAAACTTGAAGCTGTAATATGTACTTAATAAATGCTGAAGTCTAAATCTGCTTATGATGATAAATACTGATGCTGCATCTATATAGAGTACCGAACATCACAGTGGTCCTACTGTTTTTTTACATATTACATAAAAGACATGTTCCATGGCCAGACCCAACAGCAGAAGGAATTTTTATTTCAACACAGGAATATGCTGAGCTGCCATTTCTTATAATGATATACTTCCACTGTGGTTTCTTTAAAATAAATTGTATTGTGTATATTTAAGGTATACAACACAATATTATAAGGTGTATATATAATTTATACATATATTTATATATATAAGGTATATATTTAAGGTATACAATATGATATAAGGTGTGTATATATATTTATATATACATCATTATAAAAAGTGTGTGTATATATACACTGTATAATATCACATTGTATACCTTAAATATGTACCTTATATATATCTAATAATATGTATTTATGTTTAATACACCTTATATTTTATAAGGCTAAGTATATATACACACCTTATATTTTATTTATATTTTATATAAGGTGTATATATATACACCTTATAATATGCTATATACCTTAAATATATATACACACCTTATAATATCATGTTGTATACCTTAAAATATATATATAAAGAGGATTAGTGTATATATATAGAGAGAGAGAGAGGGGAACAAATTAACATACCCATCTTCTCATATAGTTACCCATTTTCCCCTGTGTGGCAAGAACAGCTATCATCTACTGATTTAGGGAAAATCCCACTGTGTTTGCAACTGATTTCTAATTTCTAACACTGAACATATGCTACCACAGATTATCTCTTAAATGTGGCTTTAATTATATTTGGGTTATTATAAAAAATAAGAGGTCACTCCCTGACTTTTCACCATAATTTCTCTTAGTGATACATTTCAGATCACACAGGGTTTGAATGACATATTGTGAACATTGTGGCAATAAATTTTGAAAGACAGTGAATAAGAGAAAGCTATCTTTTTATCTCACAGGCAGCAGATAATTTATTTGGTAAGGTCCCTGACTTTTCTGAAGCATAACCAGACATGTGTGGGCTTCTTCAGCAATCCATTCCAAAAATGAAAAGGAGCAAATTACTTTTCTTTTTGCAATTCTTGACTGAAACCCTACTCTAAAAATAGCACACCTCTTTTAGTATCTGATACTTTTGAAATAGAAGATTGCTAAGCTATACCTCTCTAACAATAAAATGCAGCCCTTTTCCAGGGAAACATTAAAAGCACTTCCTATAATCACCTTATTTTCCACAAAGCCTTCCCAGACCCAGAGCAGTGGATACAGACACCCGTGTGCTCTTTTCTGTGACCGTCTGGAGTAAGTTTCCAGAGAATTAGCACAATTGATCTGTAGTTCCTCTGAGATTCATCAGTGAGGCTGCAGTTCAGATTTGCAAACTGCCAAGATGTTTTTCCTCACAACTGCACAGAAAAAGCCCAAACTTCAGGCACAAGCAGGTGTGATATACGCAAATCAAATTCCTTCATTCTGTTTCTTATCCAGTTTGTGGCAACTGCCAGCTTTCATTCTGATCTCACAATGACTAGGTAGTACTCGCCAAGGTTTGAAGTATTATCAGGAGGGTAAATTTTCAATAAGAAGCTCTTGCTGGATGACAAATTGTTTCTGTCTTGAACTCAACTTCACTGTTACTTGGTTTCCTAATCTGTAAAGCGGAAATAATAATATTTGTTGTACCTAATTCACGAGGACATGGAGAGATGACAAGTTTGGAAAAGCAAAGAATGTTGTGTGTGATCATATGAATGGCATGGGGGGATCTGCATTTTGTCTCAACTGCTGTCAAAAGCAAAGTAATTTTAAAGAGAGAAAATTAAAGGTCAACACAAGACAGAAGGGGGAAGGATGGAAAAGACTACAGGAAAGGTTGGCTCACTTAGAAAGGAAGGGAAGGGAAGGGAAGGGAAGGGAAGAATTACAGCCTGCAGGGATTCGGCCAGCAGCTGTATGAAGGAGCTCCAGCCTCTCCCAGGGGCTTCACACTTAGAAGCTCTTTCCTTGCAACCTCTACAAAACAACCGCCAAAGCTCTTTGAAAGTGACTAGAAATACCTTAGTGAGGCCCTGATGCCTGAAAGACTCCTTCCCCCTCCCCAATCACAGCCCCACAAGAGGCCAAGGCTGGTTGCCTGAGATGCTGAAACTCCAGGCTAATTTAAAGAAGTTCCAAAGAAATCTGAGCCATCACAATTTTTGATCCTTTTACTCCAATATTCTGTCCCTTCCCAGACCGGGCCTCTGCCCGCTACTGCCTTCCTTTGCCAATTGAAGGCTTTACAATGGGAATGTCTGGTCTACACATATTCTGAAAACTCGTAAGTACTTGAGGAACTTCATAATAGAAAAAAGTACAAACACGTAAAAAAAAAATCTTCGGCATCATCAAAAGCGGGAGATATGCAAACCAAACAGGAGAGCAGCAACTAGATGCACTGGATGAGACATGCACATTATATTTTTAAACTGCAATTACTTTTGCACCACCTAATAACATGTATACATCCTAGAAACAGTGCTTAGTGAGAAAAAAAAAAAAGTCAAGAAAGAAGGAAATATCTGGTCGAATGTGGTGGCTCGTGTCTGTAATCCCAGCAGTTTGGGAGGCCAACGCGGGCGGATCACTCGAGGTCAGGAGTTCAAGACCAGCCTGGCCAACATGGTGAAATCCTGTCTCTACTAAAAATATACAAAAATCAAATTAGCCAGGTGTGGTGGCACACGCCTGTAGTCCCAGCTACTCAGAAGGCTGAGACAGGAGAATCGTTAGAACCTGGGAGGTGGAGGTTATAGTGAGCCAAGATCACGCCACTGTACTCCAGCCTGGGTGACAGAGTGAGACTCCATCTCAAAAACAAAACAAAGCAAAACAAACAAAAAACGAAGGCAATATCTACCCAGGCATACAAAACAATAAAAGCATAGGCATACAAAAGTACACACTAAATCACATTAGTGTAGTTATTTAAAAGGGGAGCTGGGAAGAAGGGGAATGGGAATAGGGCATGATAACAAAAGGAACAGACAGGCAGATGGATAGGCAGACAAATAAGCAAGAGAATAGCTTGGCCCAGACCAATGGTGAAAATGGGCCATCAACTGACGAGCATGATTAACTCCACATGCTTCATAAGAACCCCAAAAACACGTAAAAGAAAAAATTCAACAAGATTTCATTTTACATCAATCAAATTGACAATTTAAGAAGGCCTGTGATACCTAGTGTCGACTGGAGTGCTGGCAAGTAGGCAACCTTACACATTTCTGGTAGGAGTACAAATCAGTGTAACTTTCTTAAAAGAGTGTAATATGTTAATCCGTGTCAAAAAGCTTAAAAACCATACATAAACCTTTGGACTCAGCAGTCACATGTCTAAAAATTGATTCAAAAATATTTACCACAATTTCTACAAAATTGTTTGCATCATGGTTACATATAATTTAAAAAATTAGGAACAAATATCAAACCACAGAGGATTGGCTAAATGAATGATTGCATAGCCAGAGATGGAAAATTATACAACAGCTTTAAAAAGATGTTGTAGAAGGATAAGTAATAACATAAAGAAGGCCGGGCGCGGTGACTCAAGCCTGTAATCCCAGCACTTTGGGAGGCCGAGACGGGCGGATCACGAGGTCAGGAGATGGAGACCATCCTGGCTAACACAATGAAACCCCGTCTCCACTAAAAAAATACAAAAAAATTAGCCGGGCGTGGTGGCGGCGCCTGTAGTCCCAGCTACTCGGGAGGCTGAGGCAGGAGAATGGCGGGAACCCGGGAGGCGGAGCTTGCAGTGAGCCGAGATCGTGCCACTGCACTCCAGCCTGGGCGATAGAGCAAGACTCCGCCTCAAAAAAAAAAAAAAAAAAAAATAACATAAAGAAAGCAAGCAATAAAACTGTAAATAGAGTACAATTTTAGTTTTGAAAAAAAAAAAGTGTATGCGTATAGACACACAGAAAGATATCTTTATAAATTTGGAAGACATACACCAAAATACTAACAGTAGTGATTTGGGGGAGTTTGAGTTAGGAATTTTAGCTGACTTTTTATTATACTTTGTATTTTATTGACTTTTATTACTTTTTGGAATAAACATAAATTCATTTGGTACTTGGGGGGAATTTTAGTAATTTTCCTAATGGTGGAGGGAGGAAAGCTGTAGTCCTTTTCCCTAAGGTACATGCTAGGTAAATAGCTTGTTAACCTATTAAGCATGATTGTGATACAGCTGTGATTTACCTGTCTGGGGTAACATATTTGAATTTTTAGCAGGGTCTTTGATAGACACAGAACTTGAATCAAAGGAAATTACATCCCAGCCAATGAAGGCTTTGGCAGGTCCACATGGACTTTTCATTGGTTCATAAGTCAGAGGACAAAGCCAGACATTCAGCTCATTAGCAGTATCTCGTAAAGTTATCTCTTCTATCTCCTGCCCCTCTACCTATATTCCTGAATCGATAACACAGGTATAATCCAAGGGTTTTCACGACCACCAGCTTCTCAGCTTCTACTCATCCTCTGTGACCACTGAAAACCCACAGCTGCTAGGACTCCCTGTGTTCCCTCCCAAATCCTACACCCAGTGGCCCCTGTTAATTAAATGCCTATTGTCTACTCCAGTGATGTCTTCTGAAATTGAAGAGCCAAAGGCGGGACCGCCAACCAAAACAACCTTTTGATGGGGGGAGTTCTCAGACCTCCTGGCTGTACTAACACAGCTGCTCAGATCTCAACAGCACTAACAGGGAGGTGCTGTTAGCTCTGTGGGCAGCATAGAAGCAGGGGAGGGCAGAACAGGGACAGCGCTTGGGTGGGGAATGGAGAAGAGAAAGAATGTGTGCCATACAGTCTCGCTAAAATAACTGAGAGCCTTCCAAACTGGGCAGAAAGCCGGCAGACTTGTCACTAGTTTGTAATCCATAGCTGAAATAGTTTGGGGTTCAGATTTGTCAGGAAGAATGGGATCTGTCTGAAAGATAACCTCTGTGGCATCTGTGGCAGGCTTTCTCTGCTGGTATGTGATACTTTTGTTCTGTCATTTGTCTTCTGGCATACACAGCAAAGGTCTAGAAGTGGCAAAGACGAATGCCAAACACAGCCAGCTTCCTGCCAAAGCTCAGGTCCCAGACACAACACCACCAGCTGTTTTCCCTCTTCTCTCCGTTTATTCTGTACATGAATATAATATCCAAAGAGAGAGGGGCCTTGGAACACTGTTGTCACCTGCCTCACTGGGTCTTGCTTACTCAAAAACAACTTACATTCTAAGAAGGCAATCCTATTGTCTTCCCTTCTGAATGGCCTGAAATACTCCATGGACACGACCCAAGTTTTGAAGACAGTTTATTTTATGAGTTACCTTCCCAACTCTGATAAAGCACACAACTATGTTAAACATGAGGAAAAGAGAAGAAAAAGAGGAGTGAGAAAAATAGAGAGTCTGTAATTTTCCTGAGGCCACAACTAGCCAGAAATTGAGGACAAGGAGCAACTAGTAGAAGCCAACTGGAAGATAGGTCATATGTAAGCCAAAGTTTAGTCATGCCTGTACATTTCTGTTCATTCCTCTCCATGCAATGGTCTGTCACATTTTTTCTATCAAAAATTATTCCAAAGGGCCATAGATATACTTAGCACCATGTGAAATTCAGAAGTATACGACATGTCCCTGCCCAATGACTGATCATTTCCTATCATATTCCCTTGTAAAGTATCTTTATAGCACCGATAATAATAATTTCATGTAACGATACTATCTAAGTATTTAAAATTATCTTGTTTATTTGTTTAGAGGCACTCTCCTCCCATTGAGGAAGTTAAGTTCCTTAACTAGAGGGAAGTTGTCTACCTGTTTCACTCTGTATCTCTGGTGTCTGGGACAGGGCCTGGTACACAGAAGAGGCTCCACCAATATTTATGCATGAACAGAATGTGAGAGACAGGAGGTACCACTTGAAGAAATAAGTCACCTTTACGAGAAAGTCAGCAATTTAGTAAGAGACCATAATTGCTGTAGAATGCCAAAGAAGTTCTGAACAATGCATAGGATGTAAAGAGTAGAACAAAATGAGTGAAGGCAGTGGTAAAAACATGCAGGGCCCCTAAACTGAGTATGTGACCCGGCAATGAAACTGAGACTGATCTGCCAATCCTGGGGTATGTTGCAAGGGCTATGGAGGTGACACCACCTTGGCAATGACCATCCCAACAGAGCAAGGAGGGCCCCTGTCTTGCGAGGAGGGCTCCTGGATTTCAGAACAGTAGTTTCATAGGTGCCATTGTCAAGAGGTCCACCCAGTACACAGCTAGGCTGGGATAAGTCATGTGTTGGAACACAACACCAAGACCCATTAAACCTCCACTGCTTTGGACCTGGCTGTGCAGGGTCAGTGCTTCATTTCTGCAAATGACTGGCTGCTCCAGTCAACCATAGTTCCAAAAAATAATTAACTTGAGAAGGTCCTCTGCTCAGGCCATAGCTTTTAAATGTCAACTAGGTCAACATCCTAGATGTAAATGTTACAGGTTTTTTTATTATAAACTTTTCCTCTAAATATGTCACAATATTGGCTAAGAAACAAATAATCATAGATTCTTATTATTTAATCTGAGTACTTAAAGAAAATTGTCTTTCCTTTTTAAAGAAAAAGGGATTTTAATTTATTGTAAAGAATACAGTATACTGTTCTCTATATATTTACTTATCCATAACATATAAAAGCAGATTTTATTTTAGATGAGACATTAATGGCAGAAAACTCTTCTTGCTTAATGTAAGCAAGAAGAGTTTTATCTCTATAGGTTGAAAAATAAAGGAATGGTTTCAATAATATCAATAGCTGCCTTTTATTGTCCACATACTAAGGCCAGGCATAATGTATTTATACATTTCAAACAGCTTTTCTAACCTTCATAATAATGGTTTAAGGTAGATAATATCATCCCCATTTTGCAGTTGAAAAAATTGAAGCTCAGAGAGGTTAAATGGCTTGCCAGAGCCCTCTTGCAGCAAGTGGTAGAGTTGCCATTCAAAATAATCCTATCCCTTATAATCCTGTAAAATGTTCAGTTGCTTGCTTCTCTACATCTCAAAATCTGAGAACATACAGCACTCCAATATAGAATAAACTTCAAAGGCTTTTGGTTTTTTGTTTTTGTTTGTTTTGTTTTATTTTACATCTCCACGAGCAGCAACTAACCTGCCTGGACTGTGAGCTCACTATAGGCAAAGAGTGAATCTTATTTACTTTACATGCTTCATGTACTCAGGACCTAGAACAATGGTCAAAAAAGAATGAAAGGGGAAATGAGATAAAAGGAACAAGGAAGAAGGACAATGGAAAGCAGAACCCAAGTCTCTAAACTTATATGAAAGGCTTTCTAGACACCAGGAACCATCTTCTAAACCAGGGGTTCCCAACCCCCCGGCACAGATCAGTTTCAGTCTGTGGCCTGTGAGGAACTGGGCCACACAACAGGAGGCAAGCAGCGGGTGAGCAAGCATTGTCACCAAGCTCTGCCCCATAGGAGCGAATGCGAACCCTATTGTTAATTGCCTATGTGAGGGATCTAAGTTACAGCTGCTTATGAGAATCTAACTAATGCCTGATGATCTGAGCTGGAACAGTTTCATCCCAAAGCCACCCCCAGCTCCCCGGTCCATGGAAAAATTGTCTTCCATGAAACCAGTCCCTCGTGCCAAAAGGGTTGGGGACTGCTGCCCTAAATGGAGTATGTGAATTTACTCATTCAATCTTCATGGCAGTACAATGTGGCAGATATTACGTTCCTGTTTTACCCATAAGGCAATTGAAGCTTGGAGTTAAAGAATAGGTAAGTGACAGAGGCAAGATTAGAAACCAGGTGGTTTAGGCCGGGTGCGGCGGTTCAAGCCTATAATCCCAGCACTTTGGGAGGCCAAGGCAGGTGGATCACCTGAGGTCAGGAGTTTGGGACCAGCCTGGCCAACATGGTGAAACCCTATCTCTACTAAAAATACAAAATTAGCCGGGCATGGTGGCACATGTCTGTAATCCCAGGTACTTGGAAGGCTGAGGCAGGAGAATCGCTTGAATCCAGGAGGCAGAGATTGCATTGAGCCAAGATCGTGACAAGAGCAAAACTCTGTCTTAAAAAAAAAAAAAGGGTAATAAATAATAGAAATCATAAGCCAATTCAAACAAACAAAAAAGAGGCCGGGCGTGGTGGTTCACACCTGTAATCCCAGCACTTTGGGAGGCCAAGGCAGGCAGATCACTTGAGGTCAGGAGTTCGAGACCAGCCTGGCCAATATGGTGAAACCCCGTTTCTACTAAAATACAAAAATTAGACAGGCATGGTGGTGAGCACCTGTAATCCCAGCTACTCAGGAGGCAGGAGAATCGCTTGAACCTGGGAGGCGGAGGTTGCAGTGAGCTGAGATTGTGCCACTGTACTCCAGCCTGGATGAAAGAGCGAGACTCCCTCTCAAAAAAAAAAAAAGAAAGAAAGAAAGAAAGAAAAAAAGAAACCAGGTGGTTTAGCTTCCAGGTCCAAGCTTTTAAACACTGGGCCAGGCTCCCCATGACATCTGCACCTGCAGAATGAAGGCAGCATTTGCCCTGAGGTACACATGGCTCTATCCTCAGGCTTTTGTGAATAAAATAAGTTTTAAATAGACAAACTAAACATTGATATACATATAAAAATTGTCTAAATCCTACTCTTTCTCTTTTCAAAGCTTACAACCTTATGAGTTGCTCATTTTCACGTAATCTTACATGGTGCGTGTTGTTGGTAAAATTCTTATGGACTCTCATATCTAAGATTTGTGTGCACAGTTCAGTGGTCCCACCAGAGTGGAACAGAGACTGATTGAAAAGAGGGGCAAGACAAGCAAGGAAGAATGTTCTCAGGACCTGGAGAGTTCCACCTGGATCCAGTTTAGATTTAATACCTGAGTTTTTAAGATGAGTCAATGGAACCACTGTCCTGGTAGAGGGAATAGAGTAAATCCAAGGCAAGTGATACCAAAGAGCCAGGCAGGAAGAGTGCCAGGTCAAGTATTGTGGTGGGGAAGGTGGGGAGGGGGAGCAAAGAGCATCCATACCTGGATAAAGCCTGCCCATCAGTCTCCAGGTAATTAAGCGGTGGGCTATTAATTCCTGGAAATGGGTCAGAGCAGGGCAAGCAGCAGGAACCAAAGTACAAGCCCAGTGCTAGGACTACAGAGTCAAGAAGAGTGGGGTAGGATGGGCAAGAGGGGGTGTTAATCAGATCCAGCTGTTGGTAAAGGACACATAGAGGTTAAAGCAGAAGTCTGAGTGCCAGAACTAAAATGTGAGCTTTGGGTACTAACAGAGTGATCATTCCATGGCCCTACCTGCTGTGAAAAAAGGCAACCTACATCTGTCTCCAGTTTAGGTTCGTATAAAAACTGGCTAATGCTAAGCCTTTATGTATAGTGGTCAAAGCATCAAACTCTGGAGTTGTGAAGGCAGGGGAAATGAAGCAGGGACTGGTATGGAGTGCATCGTGTGGCCAACATTATTCAGTTTAATCATGCAAAATATGCAACAATAGTATTAATATATGCACATGTGTTTATATGCATGTGTGTGCTTGTACATATACCCCTAAACTCAAGGGAAAAGAGAAAATGATAAGGGTCCTTATGGGTAAGATTCTCAGGCAGGACTAAGTGTTTTCCTTTACTCCCTCTGGTTTACCTGCTTGTACTCTTTTGTTGAAGAGCCATGTTTATCTGCTACTTTTTTTCCACTCTGCCCTTTATTCAACATAGTGAACATGAATATTAATCAGATGATTTCTGGTAATTAGTTTCCTCAGCACAGCACCCAGTTTCTTTGGGTTTTGATGAGCCAATAAAGTGGCAACTTCCCAATCATCACATAAATGACCCTGCCAAAAGGAATCAATCCAGAAAAACCTGTTGTTACCGTAAAATGGCAGGCTTCTTTTTGGAAAGTTTAGCACGTATTGGAAGAGCAGCAGCTGAGTGACTGACTTCCAAGGTCAGTGGTGAAAAGTCACCAAAAGTGGTACAAGCATGAATATTGCAAAAATTTCCAAAGCTGAGAAAGCTTATCTAGAAAGATGATCTTAGTGCCAAGACAGTATATGAAAATTGATCACAACTTTAGCTTTAATTTTTAAGATCCTCTCTCTCTCCTTTTGCTCTGGTTTTTTTTTTTTTTCTCCTTATTTTATGCATAAAAATGCAACCAGCCTGAACTAAAGCAAATTGGTTTAATTCCCTGGAGGGAGCATGAACAAATTTTCCCAGCAACTTTCTACTAGAGGCATTTGTGTGTGGATATGTGGATGGAATGTGAAGCAGTGAGCTACATAAACCAGTAATCAAATGAAATACTACCCATTTCAAAATGCCCTAAACTAGCATTAGCATCACCAATTAAAACAATGGGCCTGGAAGAAAGGAAAATGCCCTCCCCCCAAAAAAAGTCATATGTATGTGGTATGTGCGTATTTCAGGGGATGGAGGTGGCACAGAGGAAGGAGTAAAATCTAGGGGAAATTAATTCCCTTTTAAAGGCAAATCCATCACGAGTGCTAGGAGATCTCTTTGATGGGATAAAAGAAAGGAGTAAAGGCATTCAGTAATTTCATCAAATTAAAATTTCAGCAGTTTACCTAAATTGCCCAACCATTAGACACTTATAAAGGTATTTGCATGTGCCCACTTTTAACCTGTGTTAAAGTAACAGGTAAACAGAACATGATAAGCTATAAACACTAAGGGTTCTTTTCTCTTTTATGGCTGAGACTTCTATTGAAACACTGGTCTTTGAAGGACCACCAAGTGGTAGTATTCTCATTCATTCATTCATCATACACTTGTTCAACAATGCTGAGAACTCTGTGTAGCCCTTGATGCTGAGGATATAGACATGTAGGAGATATTCTTATAGACATCAAAGAGCCTCCAAGTCAAACTCAGAAGCTATTCTGCCTTCCATACTCCACAACATGACTGATCACAAAACAGGCCCTGCTACACTCATATCACTGCGGCATAAACAGAATTAGTGTTTCCTTTCAACATGGTTTCCACAACCCCATGAGTTCTGCTTCTGACCATGAACTGGAATGGAGAGGACTGTCAGCCTCCTCCACATAGGACCTGCACATGGCCCGAGTACTCATTTAGCCTGCACATCTGATTAATACCATGAACGTAGCCTTTTTAACCTCAATCATTTACCTGCAAATGATTTTCCTGAAAATCTAACCAAGGGTGTGAAAGAGAGGAGTATATCAGCTGCCCCTCAAATTGGCCCACCTTCTGATTCTCATCAGTGATCCACCCTTATGTTTAGCTGCAGACAGTAGCTATCACAGCTCCCTTGCATGACATCCAAGACCTTCCCCTGGTCCATCTGCCTTTTCAGATTTCCCTGCCACCACACACCCTGCCTTAGTTTCTGGGCACATCTAATTATCTGTTCTCCTGAAGACAAACTCATATCTCTGCCCCTTGTCTTTGTTTTCACCATTAACCCTGATATGGTTTGGCTCTGTATCCTGACTCAAATCTTATGTCAAATTGTAATCCCCATGTGTTGAGGGAGAGACCTGGTGGGAGGTAATTGGATTATGGGGGCGGTTTCCCCTATGCTGTTCTCGTGACAGTGAGTGAGTTCTCATGAGATCTGATGGTTTAAAAGTGGCACTTCCCTCTTCATTTTCTCTCTCTCTCTCTCCTGACACCGTGTAAGACGTGTCTTGTTTCCCCTTTGCCTTCTGCCATGATTGTAAGTTTCCGGAGGCCTCTCCAGTCATGCAGAACTGTGAGTCAATGAAATCTCTTTTCCTCACAAATTATCCAGTCTCAGGTAGTTCTACATGGCAATGTGAAAACAGACTAATACAACCCCCATCTTCCATTTCTGCATTTAAAAAATTACTTATACATTTACTCTTTAAACTTATAATTATAAACTCTATTGAAAAAATGGCCAAGTATAAACAAATTAAGTTATATTATGACTACTCCTACCTCAAGAGACTATTATGATATTAAGAATTTCAACTAGATCTCAGTTAAAAATATAAAATAAAAGTAGGCATATAAGTCCACTAAATCATATTGATAAGAACCTAATAACCTAATAAGATTATTAAAACAACATCTCAACATGTATCATTCCTCTAATACACTGTTCTCCTCATCCCATCAGAAGTCTTGTTCAGAGTTTCTTCTCGTATTGGAAAAAGTGCTTACAGCTCCCTGGTGGCCCCAGATCACTTGGTGGGGTCAGGGCTGCGGAGCTGTCTTGGGAGCTGGCCCAGCTGTGACCCAGCCAGAGATTACCTGCACAGGAATGGTGATCTTGGTAGAAGCCGTCCCCACAGGTAGACACACACTGCCCGTGTCGCATCAGCAGGGGAGGCTGGCAGGATGAGCACTCCAGCCCACTGGTACACGTGGAGCACTGGGGCTGGCAGGCTGATTCCAGATAATGTTGAAGAAAGAGAAAGGGATCATTTGATTAGCTGAAAGACACCACCCCCATGCCAGTGCTTACACAGCCCAATGTTGAGGCTCCAGGTCCCAAACAGAAAATGCAGACAAATAATTTTAACAGCCATCATCTGTATAGCACACAGTTCATGTCAGCCACTGTTTGAGTGCTTTACATATATGAATTCATTCAATTCTCACAACAACCCTGGGAGGTAGATATTATTAATCCCAACTTTACAGAGTAGGAACAGACTCAGAGAGATTAAACAACTTGCTCATGGTCACATGCTGGCATTTGAAACCAGGCAGTTTGGCTGAGGAGTCTGTGTTCTTTTCCTCTTATCCAGTAGCCCCCGATATCTTTGTCGCTCAACCTTTTAGCAAGATCTCTTGCCCCCTTTCCACCAATACTGTATGAAAGAGATATAAGTAACTTTCAAAAAGGTTGAAGATTATATGAATTAGGAAAGAAAGTGTGGAGGAGTGAATAATTACAAAAATAATAAAAGTGGCTAACTCTTATTAATCCCTGGCTGTATCCTAGACATCAGTCTAGGCACTTAACATGTATTAAAACACCTGGTCCTTATAACCACCCTCTGAGGAAGGTACTGGAATTACCCTCACTTTATAGATAAGAATGTGGAAGTACCAGGTGCAGTGGCTCACACCTGTAATCCCAGCACTTTGGGAGACATAGGTGGGTGGATCACTTGAGTCCAGGAGTTTGAGACCAGCCTGGCCAAGATGGCGAAATCCTGTCTGTACTAAAAATACAAAAATTAGCCAGGTGTGGTGGCAGATGCCTGTAATCCCAGCTACTCAGGAGGCTGAGGCAGGGAGAATCACTTGAACCCGGGAGGTGGAGGTTGCCGTGAGCTGAGATCATGCCACTGCACTCCAGCCTGGGTGACAGAGTGAGACTCCATCTCAAATAATAATAATAAAAAGAATATGGAAGCAGAGAGAGGTTAAATATTCACAATCAGGTATAAACCTACACACTTTTTTTTTTTCTTTTCTTTTGAGACGGAGTCTCACTCTGTTGCCCAGGCTGGAGTGCAGTGGTGCAATCTTGGCTCACTGCAACCTCCACCTCCCGGGTTCAAGAGATTCTCCTGCCTCAGCCTCCCAAGTAGCTGGGACTACAGGCATGTGCCACCACACCTGACTAATTACACACTCTTAAATGGATAATTAACATCACAAGTCAGAAATAAGGGAATAGTAACTACGATCTGACATCAACCAAGTCAACTCTCCCAAGTAAGGTCTCCTTCTCAGAAGTAGCATCCAGAAATGCACATAAACCCATTCTGGATCCTCTGGTAGCCCATAAGAGATAAGCTCTATTACTAACTATCTGTTTGATATTGAGAAAGTTGGTTAATTTCTCTGACCCACAAGTTCCCCATTTGCAAAATTAGAAAGCTGTAGTAAATGATCTTGAAGGTCTATGTCAATTCTAAGTTTCTATCCTGGATTAATTGAGTAAGGAAGGAGCCCAGGTATCCTGATGATATTACTATCCTTGAAAGTCTTCAAAAATAAAAAAAATTCAACTATGACTACCTAACAACCTCTACATCACCTGTCTTCCAATAAGCACCAAAATACCTATAAAATGGCAGAAAAAGAGACCTGCAGGTAGAGAGGGCAAGTAACCTATAGATGATGTTACTACCTTCTAGAGGTTTTTAGACATTGTGCATCTCAAAAACATGCTGCATGCATGACCCCCTCCTTGGCAATATTGAGCCTCAGTTTAAGAATCACAATCTTTGATGAGTCTGCCTCCCACACACCACCACCTCTGGGTTGTCCACTCAGAGCCATACCTAAACAGAGACTGCCAGCTTGGTAAAAACCCAGCCCACAGCTGTGCACACACCGTCCATTCTGCAGTAACTTGGTGGGATCTTGGCAGAGGTCACAGTGGTCTGGAGAGTGAGAGCATGTCAAACAATCTGGATGGCAATGAACTGAAATCAAGCACAAAGAAGGGGAGAACTCAGTGAACTCCATCTATTATTTCTCTAAGAAAAAAAAAAAGAAGCATTTCAATGCGAGATTGCAAGGAAGTTTTCCTTGTCTGAAATTCATCACTGTCTCCCATAGTCCCAACATGAAGATACTAGAAGAACAGCCTCTACCTGCTGGAACACTTCAAGAAACAGGAATGACTACTTCCATAATGTATGATTTAAACAGATTCAATAATTTATGATACCTCCGATGTTCTTCTTAAGCTTCGACATGTACAAACAGTTCAGACATAAAACCTACAATGTTTAAAAAGTTATTTTTATCTAAGAAAAATGCAACTCATTTTCTTCTTTTTCTCCAAAATTTCAAATCTCATTTTCAGTAATTAGGGTTGTCACTGAATTTAGTGGTAATTACCAGCAAGGGACTTCTTTTTTCAGGTTTTGAAGTTGTCAAGGACCTGATTTTCGGTATATATAGTGCATCATAATATGCTAAATGTTTGTTTTGGAAAGCCCAGAGAGCCCTTTGGTGAAGGTAACATAATTAAGCCATAAAGTGGCTTTGCTTTTTCCTTGATAAACTCTCCAGAAAAACACTGCGATTAGCCAAAATAAGTTGAGTGCAACAAGAGCAACTGCCAATATGAAAATTATGGCCTGTGAATAAAAACAATTAATTATGAAATATGAATGGAAGAAAATGCCACTTCTCCAAAAGAGACTAAGCTTATAGGCAAATTCCTACTCAACCAGAGCAACTCCAGTGCCTGCCAACAATTATTAACTGGAACTAATTCAACCCCAGGTGATTTGAAAGAATTGCAGAACAAGTAGACAAAATTATCTTTTGGAAAAAATTAATGAGTCTGTAAACTTTAAAAACCCATTTGAGAACTCCAAAAGGAACCATCTGTTTAATAGCTCACCTTAAGAACAAAGAACACCCATAATACACTTTGAGAAATTATTTTTATATTTTGAACAACAGAAGACAGATTTACCTTTACAAGTCTTCAAACATGTTGTTTGATTTTCACAATAATTTTACAAGATACATAAGGCATATTTTATCAACAAGAAAATTGAGGTTTAAAGAGGGTCAATGACTTGCCCAAGGTCACATGCTCATAATCTGTTGAGTTTGGCAATTACATGGACAAGGATTAATTAGCATCATTTGTTAGAAAAATTATGGAGAAACACACAAACCCATTGGTTAACTAAACAAAAAAGAAGCGAGGGGTTGGGGAAGAGAATCTCTGAGCTTTTTGGCAGTAAAACTATCTCAGTAGAAACCGAGGAGACATGGACTCACCCGATGTGCAGTCTGGACAGCACCGTCCCTGCACCTCTAAGGCCAGTGTGCCCACTGGACATGGTGGACAAGAGGGCTTGTAGCAAGTTACCTGAGCCCCTCGGCACTCACACACCTTGCAAGGGCCATCTTCCCACTTCTCTCCCTCCTACGTACAAAAGTGAAGAACAGCATTGTCATCGGGGTACAGTAATTCAGAAGAGAGTTTGCTGCTGAAGAACTTACAATTTCCATAAGGACAAAGTGAAGGCAGCTAATCAGTACTCTGCCAAATCTAACTCTGAAATAGAACAACAGCAAAAGAGTCCTAAATTTAAAAAGACAGAATTTCTCTTTCTTTGTTCATAATGGGTTTATTTCAATGTAGAGCACCAGCCGAGATATTTTAGGCACACTCAGAGATAAGCTGTGAAAGTATTCTAGGGCTAATAGAATATGTAAAAGGCATTTAAAACTTGTTTCTCAACCTCTTTCACCAAAAACATCAAAGGAGATTACAATGTACCTAGTGATTAGCAGGTGAGTTAAATACAATCTTTAAAATAACAGTGGGACACTTAGTTAAAAACCTGAATTTCCTTATGGTTACCACAGTAAGAGTTAACAGTTGAGTCATTATATTCTAAAAAGTAAAACTTTTGCAGGCCTACTTTTAATGGGCTGTAGATGTGCCCTAAGCTTTCACACACTAAAATACTCTTTTCATCCAAGCAAATTACGAAAATAAACATTAGTAGTCGGCAGAGATTCCAAATTGAATTGTGAAGAACAATTCATTTTTGCTTACAGGAAAGAGACAGAGTTTCTTACCAGAAAGTATTGGGGTGATGAGGGAGGTGAAACAGGAGAAAACAGGAGAGCAGATTTTAAAGTAACAATTTTATAAAATGCTTATTAAGTCAGCAGACATTGAACATCTCAAACAATTAATGTGACAGTATTTAGCAAAATGAACATTAAATGTTACAAAACTGAGCAATACTATCTTGAGAAGGCAGAAGTGCTTTTCTTCCATTTGAAAGCAGACCCGTCTGGAGATCAGACCCCTGATTGTAAAATTGCTGTGTTAAACGCTTGCATTTTCCCTTTAAAAGAAACCATATAACACTGTCCTGTAGACAATCTGGAGAGAACAAATTCGGGATTATTTGGGGAATGAATGCTTGCAAACCCAAGAAGCTCTTTCTTCAGCACTTTGCAGTACATAAAACTCTACCGATGGTTAAACTGAGTTTTCTAGGCCAGAAAAAAATCAGGGAGAGAAAAATATCACAAGGAAAAGAATCTATGTAGGAGCTTGTGGTTAGAGAAGTATTACTTATCAACTGCCTAAAACAATTGGCTAAAGAAAAGAGCAAAAGTTCAATGCATCAAAGTCTGAATTATCATTAAGACCCTTAATTTCTGGTCACAGTGCCATCAAATGTGACTGTTAAAAATACTAAGGTACTACGTTTTCCCCATGATATTTCATGCAGATCATTACATAAAACAATTTTATAATGATCTATGTACAAGTTAAAAAGCTATACTTACTGGAATATGTTTAACTTCACTAGCATTTGAGGATATCTAGGAACAAAGAGAAATGTCTTTATTATGCCACTAAAAACACTATTAGGCTGATCTATTTATTTTTTCATTAGGAGTTATCCATTTTTACCAGGTAACATGCAACTTTATTTATTGGTTATGAATAGAGATGAAATCTATCTTATCAAAAACAAGAAAAGCATACTAATCTGAGATGAAAACAACACACCTAGGAAATACTTCTGAATTCTCACTTTGTGCCTGAGTACTTAGTTTCAATTCCCCTCAACACTAAGGACTTTATGGTCAAGGAACCTGAACTTGCAAGGGCAAATTCTTGAATTTTGCATGGTGCCAGAGCATGATGGAGATTTGTACTTATTTAAAATAACTTCGTTTTCTTTACTTTCACTGAGTTTAATTTATCTCCAAAAATGAGTAGGAAAATGGATACTACGAGAAAATATAAATTCAACATTTATAGGGAGGCTTTAAAACCTCCTGAATTCTTAGGAAATGAGAATGACTAAAGTGTGATCTATCACTAGGAAACAATGCCAACAGCAAAATAATAATATGCCGATGTTTTCAGCTTTTTAAAAATCGTGCCAAGACAGCACTGTTCTAAGTGCTTCACACATAACATCTCGACAGCCCCATGAGGTAAGTACTATTGTTATCTCTAGTTTCCACTGAGGATTCAGTAACTTGCCGAAGATCACAGCACACAGCAAAGTAGAGATTTGAACCTAGAGCCTGCGCTGTTAACACTATACAATACTGCCTCCCCAGAATGTACAGAGACACTGGAAGGTTGATGGATGTAATTTACCCAAATCAAAAAAAAAAAGAAAAGGAAAAAAAAAAGTGTGGAGGAATCAGTTCACCAGTCAAAGTCTTTATTCCTAATTTGTAGACAGTAGTTCCCCCTTATTCATGGTTTCACTTCCTGCAGTTTCAGTTAACCCCGGTCAACTATGGTGGGAAAATACTAAATGGAAAATTCAAGAAATATAAAATTCATCAGATTTGAATTGCATGTCATTCTAAGTAGTATGATGAAAATCTCAAGTTGTCTGGCTCCATCTTGCCTGGGACCTGAGTCCTTCCTTTGTCCAGCATGTCCACGCTGTAGATGCCACTGCCCGTTACTCAGGAGCCATCTTGGTTATCAGAGCCACTATCTCAGTATCACAGTGCTTATATTCAAGTAACTCTTATTTTACGTAATAATGCCCCAAAGTCCAAGAGTAGTGATGCTGGCAACTTGGATATGCCAAAGAGAAGCTGCAAAGTGCTTCCTTTAAGTGAAGAGATGAAAGTTCTTGACTTAATAACGAAAGAAAAAAATTTATGCTGAGGTTGCTAAGGTCTAAAGTAAGAATAAATCTATCTATGAAATTGTGAAGAAGTAAAAACAAATTTGTGCTAGTTTTGCTGTTGCAGCTCAAACTGCAAAAGTTACAGCCATAGTGTGTGATAAGTGGTTAGTTAAGATGGAAAAGGCATTAACTGTCAGTGGAAAACATGAACAGAAATGTGTTTCAATTGATGCCAGTCAGGATCAGTACTACTGACAGTTTCAAGCATCCACTGGGGACCTTGGCACATATTCTGTGATAAGTGGGTACTACTGTAATCCTATTCTGACTGGTCAAAGAAGCAGTTGTTTTTATGACCAACTGGCATATTTTAAAAAACATAATGAATTTATCAACATTCCAATACCCAACATGAAAAATACGGGCTACATAAATTCAGAAAATTTGAAAAGATTAAGATAAATGTATTTCCTTTGAGTAATAGAAAAGTGCAGACAGAGGGCAAAATAAAACCTTAGTAAATAGAGTTTTACCCCACGTGTAATCAAACAAAACCTTGTCACTGCTACCTGCAAAATAAGTCTAGAGCCTGGTCACTTTTTACCAAATGCACCACTTCTTGCCTAGGCCAAGCCACCATTGCCCTTTGCCTGGACCATTACAAAACCCCACTAACCAGATGGCCTACCTCCAGTTTCATTTCCTTCTGTCACTCACCCATGCAGCAGCCAAAGTGGTCCTTTCATGAGTTAAGGGAGAGCCCAGCACTCTTCTGCTCAAAACTCCCCAACAGCTCCCATCTGCCTCAGGGTAAAGAACTGTGGTCTCTAGGCTACTTACCAGACCTCATGGCCAATGCCTTTCTCCCTCATTCACTAAGTTCCCACCAGACTCCAAATTCTTGAACATGCCAAACACACTTGTATCTCAATGACTGTGCATTTCCTGATCCCTATTCCTGGTATGTTTCCTCCTAGACATCTACCCGGCTCCCTCCCTTCAGGCTCTGCTCAAAGTTTTCTGTAAGAGAAACCTCCTCGCCATTTTATATAAAGGAACACACCCCCTACATCCCACCGTCCTGCACAGCTACTGTCTGGCCCACTTGCACTGCTTTATTCTTCTACATAGTGCTCCTCAGCACCTGACGTGTAGTATGTGTGGTGCGTGTGTGTGTGTGTTTTCTGTGTCCCTATACCACAAAGTATGCCCCACCAAGACAGCAGGAACTCTGCCTGTTGTATTCCCTTCTGCGTCCCCAGAGCCTGGTGCATAGTAGGTGCACAATAACATTTGTTGAACAAAGGCATGGGTAAAAGAAACAAGAAGGTAATGTCCTCTCATTAGATTAATTTTGAATTAATTTTAAATCATCTTTGGTTATTAGCCTGATACTCACGAATTTTCCGTTTCCTTCATAAACACAATAACCATTCCTTGAAATGCATTCAGGACAACATTTTCCATCTAAGTGAATTAATTCTTCACCCTGTAGAAATAAGGGTTGCAGTGGCACATATATCAAATTAACATCTCCAGGTAGCAGGGCTAAATTGCGAAGCAGTTGGATTCCCTGACTGGAATAAGAAACCCTGGCACACAGTTGGCTCTGGCCCTCTTCCTGTTTCATCTCCTCGTGTGCTGTCTTCCTATGGGGAGTCTAGTCCACACAGCACACTCCTCCATGTGCCTTTTCTTTCCTTTTATGGTGAATACTTATGCTCTGATCCCTCCATACTTTTCTACCCGTGCCCAGGAGCTCACGTGAATAAGAAGGATGACCAAGGTTAATGTTATAGTCTAGGAAAGCTTTGAGTTTCAGAAAAGGATCACAGTACCTTAAACATACAATTTGTGACTTTAGTTTCATTAACAGTGCTCAAATCAAACCACCAATTATCCCTGAATACAAAATCAGATGCATCCCTTTATGCACAGATGTAGTCTTGGGCATAAATTAAGCAGTAGAAAACTAAACTTTACTCAATATTCTGAAACCCTTACTGCTAGTCAACTCATATCAAAACTATTCTTAAAATTATAAGAGGAATAATCTTAATTTATCTACCCTGCCATATTTGCGGATATTTAACTTTCCAAGTCTTATCGTTTTCATTTCCCAGTATTGATAATTTTAAAATTTTTATTTTTTTATAAAATAATAAATGCTTGCTGTAAAAATGTAAATAATTTGCAATTCTCTAATTTAGAAAGTGTAATTCCACTGAAGTCCCATCTCCCAGAAAATCTGATGTTAAAAACACCATCTCTGTTTCTAATTTTTCATGTGTATACACTAACATCTGATCTATATGTTAGTATTCTACACTAACATATAATATCTGTAGTCTAAAGAGTATTCTTTAAAGCACTTTTCACTTTTGAAAGATATATCTACTTTCTAAAGAATGGTAATGTTTCTCTAAATATTTAATATTTAATTTGGGGCCTGTATTATATTTAAAAGTGTAGAAACCATGTTAAATGAAAAATGAATAATATAAATTTGCATAAACAGAATAATCATAATGATATTTTGTTTAAAAACACTGTACTAATGACAAATATTATGAAAGCATTGGTTGTCTCTGGATGCACTGGATGTCTTTGGTAGCATTATAGATGGATTTTTAAGTCTCTTTTCCAGTTTTCTTGAGCCTTCAAAATTTTCTAGAACGAATATGTTATTTTACTGAGAGAAAATCTAAACATTTAGAAGAAACACAAAAATACATAAATGATTATAATTATTTTGGAGTTATATAGATTACTGTCCATCAAGATTTCACATCAATCAGAGGCCAGTAGGGAGCAGGGGGTACTACAGAGAGCAGATGTATTTACATATAAATTGTTTTGCAGAAACGTGACAAATCAGTTGGTAGTGAAGGCATAACACAGAAACACCAAAATTTGCTTTCAAAGCATATAAGAGTTGATAAGCATGTAATCTAAGTCACTTAAAACAATGTTTTGAAACAAGACTGACTATGCATACTTCTGTAAAAGACGAAACTCATGAGAGATTCTTGAGTGTCCACTAAAATATATACAGACAAAACTAAAAAGTGACTCCCTATCACCTAAATGAGGCAAAGAAAGTGGCTGGGGTGGTGGTGGGGCGGGGGCAGGTATTGAAAAAATTGTGGGAGGGAAATTAAAGCTTGTAGCAAAATACACAGAAGAGGGTAGGCACTCCATAAATGTGAGCTGCTTTGCCAGGCTCCCCTGGAGGTAAATTCCCTCAAAAGAGTGCTTCCTTTTCCTGATGAGCAGGTTAGTTAGTCCAATCTCAGTCTTTGGACTGGTGGATGTAGGTATGACTAGGTAGGGAAAGGATAGAAACAGAAAGGCCTATGCAACAGGAAAGTTGTTCTCGACCTTCAAACACCACTGTAAGTAACAGTAAGCGCTGCTCCTGGGGCACAAGGATTCGGTTTTGGTGAGGTGGGAGGTTTCAGATAGATCTGCTATTTATAGAAGCAGCCTGAATGCCCCAAACCACATCAGTTCACTGCAGTGGGGAGTTCACTCCAATTAGCATTTGACTTTTGAGTAAAATTGCTTTCAGAAACAAACATACTCTTTCCCTTTAAAGAGGGTTCTGTTGCATAGGCCAGACAGAAATCTACCCTTTCCCCACCTAATCATACCTACAGCCACCAGACCAATGATTAAGACTGGGCTAACCTGCTCATCGGAAAAGGAAACGCTCTTTTGAGGGAACCTGCCTCCACTGGAGCGGGGAAAGGCAGCTCGCATTTACCACATGCCTACCCTCTCCTATGCATTTTGCTCCAAGCTTCAATTTTTCCCGTTCCATTTTATGCTTCAGATGTGAATGCTAGGTCCTTTTCTTTAAAAGCTAATTTGACTTCTTCACCTGAATTCAGGTTCGAAGACATCATCAAATCTAGAAATATGAAAATCATTATATTGTGCTAGCCTACCATTGATTTGTTTATGTTTCAATGTTTAGAGATTTGGTGGAATATAGCAAAGACAAAGACCAGGCTGTTTTCTTCTTTTTTAACAACAAAAACTGTATGCTGATGTCAAAGATATTCAGAACACTGCTGTTGATAACCAATGTAATCATGAAGACAACAGTGAAGCTGCACACCTTTGCCTCTTCTTTTAAAAATTAACTTCTCTGTATCTTTTTGATGTGCATTGCACTCACACTTAATCCACCCTTGGTATCCAAGATCAGAAATCAAAATGACCTTGATATTTTACAGAAGAAGACAGGCAGAAAGTGGGGTAGAACTGAATAAAAATATCAACAGGGCGCTTCCACTATGCCCCTTGGCAGACATAGTCATTTCCTCCGGGAGCTCCTAATATATTTAACTCATATTTTCATTGGTGCCATGCTATAATTTTTGCTTACATATCTGACTTCCTAAAAAGCCTGGAAACTCTTAAGGTCATAATGTGCCTTATTCATCTTTTTATCACCAGTGATACAAGCTAAGCAGGAGTTAGGAAGTTAGTACATCCGGGCTTTATTTAACAAGGTCAACAGAAACATGGCATATAAAGAAGACTAAGAGATATTTTTCATCAGATTCAATGTCGGTTAAAATTTCACTTCTGGTAGAGTTTCTAGTTTAGAACTCAGGGCTTTAAACCAAACTTGGGAAACATGGAAGTAATATGGAAAAAAAAACAATTTAGCTGGTTAAAGATCTGGAGAAATAGGCGAGGCATCAGAACTCCTCAATTCATAAAAGAAAAGACTAGTAACTAGAAAGGGATGAGAGAGTGTTACGGGGTGACTTGAGGAATACTGAAGTGCTCTCCACTTTGGCAGCTAATCCTCACATTCTCTAAGAATAGCCAAGAATGCCTGGCTCATGCCACCATAGCCAGGTGTCACAGCTGAAAGCAGCAGGCAGGCATGTGGAAATGCAGAAATGCTGGGGATACAGGCTAAACAATTTTCTGTGACTGAGACTCTTTGTTCAGATCTCACTGAAATTAGACGGTTAAAGGACCCACCCTACCAGAATCTCCTCTCCCACATTTTTCGTAAATTCTAGGATGTTACATAAACGAAGGCCTTAGAAAATGAAATGAGATCCTTGGGGCAGACTGCCGAGGCAGGGAAGCCCAGCCTCAGCCCGAGAGAGACAACAAAAAAGGGCCCTGATTAGGTTTTCTTCTCATCTTCATCCAACCACCCTGACTCCCCTAACATGAAGAAAAGAAATGAAAAGGCATGTGGGGGGAAATAAATCTGCAAAAAGCAAGTCCTTCTTTACCTAAATATGTCTCAACTCTGTCAAGACCTACAAGTAGGAGACAAATTGAAAAATAACCCTGCCAATGACAGCCATGTCTGAAAGGTTGTTCCTCCTTAGGCTCAGGGTTAAGAGGAGCTGAGAAGTAGGGGAGAAGAACTAGAAAGAAAAATGCCTTCACAGAAACCCAGGGCTCCAGATATTTCTAATTTCCCTCATCTACTCAAGTCCATGGCCCAGAGGGAAATTGGTGGGGCGGAAGGGAGCGGTGAGGAAGAAGGAGACAACTTTAAAAGCAATTTGTTTTGTAATGGGTCAAAATCAAGTTCAAAGAGAAAAAAAAAAGTCATTTCCCTCCAATATACAGTATATCTATAGTCCAAACAGAGGCTGCTTTGTTAGAAGCTTCTAGAAATTCTGCAGACAGCAGAGGTTAACAGAGGCCAATGGAGTTAATTGTTTATAAGGTCCCCTTTGTTCTCTCTTAAAAACAGAAAGCATGTTACGTTTTTTCCTGATCCATGGAATTGGCCCCTATCATTCTGCTAAATGCTGTCAGTGAGGCCTACAACAAGAGCCCGGCCACCAGCACACCTGTGGACCCTGTTTCACAGCCGGGACGAACTGAGCTCGCCATCAGCAATGAGATCCAGCTGTGCTGTTTGATAGGCTAATGTCCCATATCATGTCCTTCCCTTTCATGTCTCTGGCTCAGGGCTTCCAATTTGACCAGATGCACTGAGAGTTAAAAGCTCCAAGGGGCTGTTCCGAGCTAGTCTGAACAAACAGTGACATTCTTTTTATACCATGGAATCTTTATGCTAGAAGGTCCTATGAAATGTGAGAAGTCAATGTGGACATCCCTGCTGCTGCCAAGAAGTAAAGAACAGGCAGGGCGCCTTACTATCCCATTGGAAAGAGCTGCAACAGTCATAATGGAAACGCCCCTGCTTCTTACCTGGGCACACTCCACTTTGGCACACTCTCCAGTCTGGCAGGTCACTTGGCCATGATCACACATGCAGAACTCACAGGCCGAGCCCTTCCACATTTCATCCTGGTACCGCACAATCCTATCATAGGAGCAGCTCCCAGCAGGAGACACACATTCCTCACAGCATTGCCCATGACGCCGAGCCCTGCTCTGACCCTAGGACACAGGGAGCAAGGTGAGGGGCAGTCCTCAGGAGACAGTGAAACACCCGAGCCAACAGAGGCAGGAGGATCCAAAATACCAAAGCTCTACAGGGCTCTTTCCCTGGCCCGATCCACGATGGGCAGGATCCCTTGCACCTCAACCCTTCTTCCTAGGAAGCAGAGCTCTCATATCTTTATGTAACTTTGCAAACATTATACAACTTTTGATTCCCCTGGGAATAAGAAGTGCATTCCTTAAATGATCCAGAATAGAGCTTAGACAAGTAAGGTACACACTCTCAAATACCTTTCCGCATCTCAGGGGCAGGCAGGCCTGCTTGTGACACCTGACCTCACCCCGGTCACATATACACGTGGTGCAGGCATTTTCACTCCACTGCTCACCATGCTGCATGAAGACAAGAAAGAAGAACGTGGAAAATCAAATGTCCCATACATCAAACAGAAGCACTGACACATAAGATACCTGATTTTTATTACATTTGTAAGCTGAGCCACATTGAATGTACTCTTGAGAAATGATAACATTTAGATAGGAATAGCTTCTATGAAGACAGTCAATAAATGTCCAAAGGAGACTTTAGATTAATTTTCATTCACCTATATTCATTCTACAGGTGTGTTGAGGGCCCATTCTGTGCCAGGCACATAGAGACTCGGGACACTGAGATGGGCAGAAAGCCCTTGTTGACTGGCTCATCCATGGCATTCTTTAGCTCTTGCCTTTGCTAGGAGGCCCAGCCCTCACTGCCATATACTCATTTTGCCAGCTTCCCTTGCAGCTAGGGCCTGGACACTGTTCAACCGGAGGGGACCTCAGGGGAAATTTGCTAGAGTGGTGGAGGTCAAAGTAAAAATTCTCCTCCCACATGAAACAAAATCCCACCCCTCTCTTCTACCAACCTTTAGTAATAGCTGTGTGAGGATGAGCTGCCCAGGGCTGAGGAGGTCTCCTTGGGGATGGGAGGGGACAAGATGAAGGGCAAATGCCAGCATGTTAAGGGTGGCAGGTAGAAAGATCAAAAGAGCTTAGATCCTTGAAGGCATCATTGAGACCTGAATTGATAAACCTGCAGCTGCCCCACCCTACCTCTAGACTTTGTGTTAGATGACATAATTAATATTAGCATTTTAGCAACTTTTACAGTGGGATTTCTGTTCCTTGCAGTTGAAAATGCCATTACAGATATAGAGCCTGTCTCTTCAAAGAAAAACTTAGTCTAACCATCCTGTCCAATAAAAATATAATGCAAGCCACATATGTGGCCACTGTGTCACGCAGCACAGATCAAGTACATATAAAAATCCTCCCCAATTAGTTATTTTCATTCAGATTTCAAGTGACCTGTCTAGAATTTTTGAGGCACCCATCCCCTAATACTTATTTTCACATTTTCTACTGAGAGGTATGATCCTAATTTCTATTTAGTCCTTTTTAGAATGGCTGGTGAGTAAGGGAAGTAATTGAGTTTATTTTTTATGTGTTCTTTGCTTTTGAGTAAGGTAACCTTTTTCTGGACCAGTTAGGCACTCCCAAGACAGAACATTCACTCATTCATTCATCTATTCATTCAATTTTTTAAACTCATCTTTATTTGATGCCTACTACGTGTTAGGCACGAAGTTATCCAGGCTACCAATAGTACTTTTGAGTTTGCAGGTTCTACCACCAACAGCCTCTCGCCTCCCTTCCCTCTCTCTTCTACCACTCCTGGGTTTTCCCCAGTGTAAGATGGCAGGGGTGTGAAGAGACTGTTTCTGGATATCAATGCATAAAATCCAGCCAAAGCAGATAGACATCCCCAGAGCCTCAAAGCTAAATGTAAACTGACGGTAACCAATAATAGCCCTTTTTATCCCCTTCAAGATGTGTGAACAGTAAGTTCACCAAGGTTCATGAACCAGGTGCTGCTTGCCAGCACATTCCTTTATATTTATAATCCCCTTCAACATAATTTTTTCACACACGTTTTCTATGAAGAGAAGAGAAAAGCTGTTTATGTACTGAGTTACTAATCCTGGCAGAGTCAGACATGAGGGTGGCGACTTATGGTGGCTGGAGTGGGTGGAGGGCAGATGTGTGAGAACAGATTGTCAAAACACCTACAAGGGGAGCATGAAAGCTTACCTCATATACTTGGCCAGCTGCAGAGCAGGATCGTGCAGAGCACTGCGGGCAACATTTTCCAGGGACTCGGACTACAGTCTCATCCTTAACACCCAGAACAGGAACAATCCATCACAAAGTGATATTAATAAGATCCACAACAGCAGGAAAATTTCACTCATAGCCAACTAAATCATGCGCCCCAAGCATCTATAACAGCACTTGCCTCTCATTTAACATTTCTTAGTCACCTGGGGCTCTAATAAGAATGAACACTTCCAAGGTCAGGGTGCCCTTAAGAAGTTTGCATATGCCTCAAGTCCTGTCTTATTTTAAAAACAAAGAAAAGCACAAATAACAATAATAATGGTTCTTGGTGTCTTCCAGGCACTGTTCTAAGTGTTTCACATGACCCTATGAGTAGATGCTCTTATCCTTGCTTTACAAACGAGAATAGTAAAGACCAGAGAGGTGTGTAACTTGCCCAAGGTCACACAGCTAACTTGGTAATGGTAACTGGTTGACAGCAGGACTTCTGAGTACCAACCATACCAACATTTAAGAACACTGATACTCCTGCAGAGTCATCCTGAAACTCAGAAGTGAAGGTATCCTTCCTTTAATAAGCTACTTCACTATTATTTTGCATATATATAAATGTGTACATTTATTTACATGAATGGACACATATTTATATGTGCATTGGAGGGATCTTTCACATGAAAAAAAATCACTCATATCTCTAGATATCTGGGAATAAGCCAGTGCAGAGAAACGTGGGTGACAGATCAAATACCCAAAGAAGCCTTTCCCAACTGCCCTGTCCCTACATTCTCACCTCTACCACAACCAGCACTCCCAGAATATCAGACTATTTGTCTCTGCTGCCCTAAGAAGAATTTTCTTTCTTTAATTTTCATTAATGCCGAAGACTCAGCCTCTTACTTTGACTTATCACTACAGCCTTCTTCAATGTCGGGAAAGGAGACAAATGAAAGGCAGAGGAAAGGGTGAGAACGAACCAACTGTCAATAACTAAGAAGTGGCAGATTTTATATAGAAGATAAATCTAGGCCGGGTGCGGTGGCTCAAGCCTGTAATCCCAGCACTTTGGGAGGCCGAGGCGGGCGGATCACAAGGTCAGGAGATCGAGACCACAGTGAAACCCCGTCTCTACTAAAAATACAAAAAAAAATTAGCCGGGCGCGGTGGCGGGCGCCTGTAGTCCCAGCTACTCAGGAGGCTGAGGCAGGAGAATGGCGGGAACCCGGGAGGCGGAGCTTGCAGTGAGCCAAGATCGCGCCACTGCACTCCAGCCTGGGCAACAGCATGAGACTCCGTCTCAAAAAAAAAAAAAAAAAAAAAAAAAAAAAAGAAGATAAATCTAGAACAGTTGTCTTCACTTTCTCTTATGAGGAGTAGAAAACACAATTTTATTGTCATTGTTACTCTGGTATTCATGCTGCAAGGACAAGAAGGGCCAGTCTACTTGGGAGGGGTGGAGTCACAGAATTATAATTTTTTGTGGAAAACCCCAGTCATACCTCAGCAATTCTTTAACTCCATTTTATATGATGAGTTGGATTCATGTATCACTACCTAACTGGGATTTATTTCAAATACCTGAACCACTAGAATTAAATTGACAACTATTTTCTGTGTTTTAGGTTGTTTTATTTCTTTATTTTTCTATATGCAAAGTATTATGACCACTGATGTTTAATGGAATACGTGGAAATTGAACTTGCACTGCAATCATTTAGCATTTCTTGACTTCAGACAGACCTCTTCAGTTTAATAAGCTTTCAGTGAGAAAATAAACGTTAGCTGATGTTACACTATTCAGCAACTTTATTATAATAAACAAATGAACTAAGCCTTACACAATGTCAGACAAACAGGAAACAAATGTCAAAATCACAAATCTTGAATAGGCATAGAGTTAGCATCAATCCGTCTTAACCAGCATGGAGTAGACTCAAGAACTGTAGCAGAGTCCTTATGAGTATACGCAGGGAGGGAGGTATTACCTGTACGGTGGTTGGTATAGGGCAAATTGTGCTTTCCAAATCTTATTGGCAACATCTAATTATACGTCATATTGACCAAAACAGAATCTTTCTTCAAAAATATAAACTAACAAGAGCAGGAAGAAAAAGCATTAAAGAGAACATTTTCAGGAAACAGGAGAACTACATGATTGAGAGCTGAGATCCATCTGGACTGGTGCATTACAGCCAGGACTGGAGAGGAAGTAAGAAGAAGCTGAGTAGGGAGGTGGAGCAGTGATGGGAAAGGCTTTTTGATGTACACTTTTGTTGCTACCATACACCTGAATTCTATCATTCTGACCGCCATATACAGGCCCTTCTAACCACAGAGTCTAATACGGGGGCCAATAAACAATGGTCCGCGGGCTAAATCCAGCCCACTGCCTGTTTTGGTAAATAAAGCTTTACTGGAACATAGCCATGCCCATTCATTTATATATTGTCTATGGCTGGTTTTGTGCTACGATGGTATAGTTGAATAGTTGTTCCGACTGTATGGCACACAAGGTTAAAAACATTTGTTATCTGGTTCTTTATGGAAAAAGTTTGCCAACCCTAGGTCTAATATGGTGCCCAGTAAACAGGGGTTTAGTACTAAAACGTATTACTAATGCCACTACAACTTGGGGTAGGACTACTACTAAAGATATATTCAATTATGGTTTCCAGTATTCCTTAAATAAAAATACTTATGATAAAGAAGTTTATAGTGTATTATGGCTGAAAGCTCTTGACAAAATTTCTCCCCAGTACAATACTCTTGAAAATACAGAAAGACATTAAAACCCCACCAACAAAGAGTAAGACGAACAGTCCACCTCCTGCCATTGCCAGGAGGAAGCCCCACTGACCCTAAGACATTCTATGGCCTGCCATTGCTGTGCAAGCCTAAATAAAAATAAGAACCATCATCTCTTCCCAACTTTCCACCTTCTTAGATCTAACAAAATATGACCTTCTTTTCTCCAATGTGTGGCCACTGCTATTTGAGGCAAAGAGTTAGCCCGAGCCCTTCACCTCCCTTAATATCTTTCTTTCTGCATCTAGTGAGAGCCCATGATGTCAAACAATAAAACATGAGTGAGAAGTACGTGTGCTGGGGAAGTAGAGGGAGTGAGGAAGGAGAGTGCCCCAGTGTAAAGAATCACAGTCAGAGAGAGACATGGAAAGAGACTTCAAAGCAATGCAGGCTGAGGATCTGAGTTTTCTGTTCCATGTATTCAGAACACAAGAGGGTTGGGCAGTGGAGAAAAAAAAAGAAATGATCTCAGTCAATGTAGCTACACTAAGTGAAAACTTGCCAGATCCTTGGATTAGGAGGCATGCTTACTTCCTAGCATCTGGCTATAAATCCACTTACCCTTGCAGCTTTCAAGCAGTGACTATAGACTGATTTTTCTTGATGAAGGATGAGGAAATAGAAAGAAGGGAACTTGGGAGAAAACTCTGAAGAATGACCAGTAGGAAAGGACAAATATCTTCTACTCATCCTAAGTTCATAGCTGAGGCAGATTAACAAGAGAAAAGCATAAAAATGTATTTGAGTTTTATGTGACACAGGAACCTTCATAAGGAAATAAAGGCCCAAAGAAACACTTAAACCTGAGTGTTTTCTTAGAGCAGCTGTGACAAAGAATGGATAGTCATTCCATTGGGCAAAAAGTATGATCTAATGATAACATACTGGGGAAAAATTTGCAAGGCAAAGGAAAGGGTGATTTTTCTCTGTGTCCCTGTGTCTTCAGAGATAAGGGTGTTCCTTTTGTATAGGTGTAGGTATAAGGACAGCACCTCTCACATGAGAGTCTTAAAACCTGCTTTAGGGAAAGATCTGAAAATGCTTCCTAGGCTTTGTACCTGCTTCAGGGTAGAAGGGCAGGGGGAAGGTCAAAGTGATTTTCCTGCTACTCCCATTTACTCAAATTCCTTCTGCTCAAAATATTCAATATGCCAAGATGCTGTATTTGGGATAGCATGTCCAGAAACCCATCAAAGACAAAGAAGTAACATTCTAAAGTTTCAGAGAAACAGCAGATTTCTGGAAACTATTAACTACAGGATCTAAAAGAAAATGTTTAAAAGCCATTTTGTAAGTTCAGTAAGATGCAAGAATATGCAGACTTTATCAAACAGAAGCAGGAAGCAATAAAAAATAAACAGGATAAAAAACTAGATGAACCAATGATAGCAGAAATAAAAAAGAAGACTTAATTAAAGCAAAATTGTCAAATTAAAATCAGTATTAGAGATACTAGATAGGAACTTAAGAAACTCTTGCCATGCAGAGGAAATGCACAGTGAAAAATGATGAGAGAGAACCTGATTGATAATGAGAAGGAAAGAGAGAGGAGCAATCTAAGAGTCATGGATATTTCTGGAGAAGTGAGAATAACTGGAACAGATATGATTAATTAAAGCCATCACCGAAGAAAACATTTCAAAAACTGGAATACAGTCTAAAAGAGCTCCATAATATTCCAGGCAAAAATATATAAAAAGATAACTCACCTAGAAATATTCTGAAAGATGTTTGAATTAAAAAGTAAAGAAACATCCTATAAGAATGCAACAGAGTAAAATTAGCTGCATATAATAGAATAGAAAGCAGACAAACCTCAGATTTCTCCTCCATGGCACTAAATTCCAAAATTCAGTGGAAAGGAGTCCATAGGGTCAGGATGGGAAGAGATTATAGTCCTTCCAAATTTTAGATCCCTCCAAATTGTCTTTCATGTATGAAAGCAACAAAAAAGTCATACTCAAATACGTAAAGGCTCAGAAGACTTACCAATCATCTATCTTTCTATCTTTTTCCTTTTTTTTTTTTTTTTTTTTTTTTTTTTTGAGACAGGTCTTGCTCTGTCACCCAGGTTGGAGTGCAGTGGCATGATCATGGCTCACTGCAGCCTCAAGCTCCCAGGCTCAAGTTGTCCTCCCACCTCAGCCTCCCGAGTAGCTAGGACTATAGGCATGCATCATCATGCCCAGCTAATTTTTGTATTTTTTGTAGACTCTGTGTGTCACCACATTACCAGGATGGTCTCGAACTCCTGGACTCAAGTGATCCACCCCCATAGGCCTCCCAAAGTGCTGGGATCACAAGTGAACCACCACACTTGGCCCATCTATCTTGAAAAAACATCCAAAGATAAGTTCAAACTACTCAGATTAATTAATATTAGATTTGATAAAAGTATGGTATTAAAATTCTCACAAGAACTCTCATCAGACTGAACAATTTTAGGGAGCCTACAGAAATGTGGAAGGGTTATGGTTATGGCTCTGTTCACAAAGCATCTGGACAAAAGTTGAAAGCAGGCAACTTCAGTATGAATTTACATCCTTCGTTAGAAGAATAACCCCTTATGTGAACATAAGGAATTTCTCCTCTTGTCAAGGATTATCACCAACTTTTAAAATATGATTATAGCTATGCTAACAAACATAACTACATTTTGTTACCAAAATATTGGAATGAATTCTCCTCCCCTCTCCATCACCAAATCTATCTTGGTCTTTTTGAATGGTGGAAATATGGATGATTGTTTTCCTTTCTGCTTGTCCACCCTTGCCAAACTTTCATTAATGATTACAAAATTCCTTTTGAAATTTAAAAAATAAAAATAAAAACCTTACATTAAAATTCACAACAACCCTTGAAGATAAGTTGCAAATTTTTCCAGAATTCAAGACCTGAAAATACATTTCTACTGATAAACTTGTGTTTTCCTTATATTTAATGATGTAATGTATATAAAATTCTTGGAAGGGCTTGATGTTAGCAAACATCATTATTATGATTATTATTAGGCTAGTGCAAAAGTAATGGGCATTACAAAGATCGCATTACTTTTGCACCAGCTGGCATTATATATAAATGTGTAATTCATTATTCCAGGATTAGTAATGTACTGATTAAAAATACAAGTCACATGTAGTCTTCTGAGATTGCAATGTAGAATTGTTTAGGTTAAAAGTGCTGACACCATGAGCAAGTTACTTACACTCTCTGGACCTCAGTTTTATCAGCTATAGAATAGAAATCATAATAATAGCTCCTATTTTGTAGTGCTGTTATAAGAATTTAAAAGCTCTTATAATTAATGGCTGATACATAGTAAACACCCGTGATGGTGGTAGTGATGGTGGTGGTGATGGTGGTAGTGATGGTGGTGGTGATGGTGGTGGTCATGGTGGTGGTGATGGTGGTGGTCATGGTGGTAGTGATGGTGGTGGTGATGGTGGTGGTCATGGTGGTAGTGATGGTGGTGGTGATAGTGGTAGTGATGGTGGTGGTGATGGTGATGGTGATGGTGGTGGTGATGGTGATGGTTGGATGGTGGTAGTGATGGTGGCGGTGATGGTGGTGGTGATGTTGGTAGTGATGGTGGTGGTGATAGTGGTAGTGATGGTGGTGGTGATGGTGATGGTGATGGTGGTGGTGATGGTGATCGTTGGATGGTGGTAGTGATGGTGGCGGTGATGGTGGTGGTGATGTTGGTAGTGATGGTGGTGGTAATGGTGGTGGTGATGGTGGTGGTGATGGTGATAGTGATGGTGGTGGTGGTAGGTATGGTAGAGGTGAGGTGATATTTTCCACAATAGCACTAATTTGATAGCACCCCTTTGGATCATCAGAACATCCAGTATATTTGTTAACAAACTGTATCATTAGGTATGATAAACATCCAAAATTTAATAGTGACATTAAATCAAGAAAAATGATTCCAAATGATCTGACAGTTGAGATTTTTTTTATGTAATGGTAAAAATATAGACTTGATGATACAACAGTGATTAAAATCAATCTATTTCCAAGTCTTCAGAATTGCTTGCATACTAATTAGCTCTAAAGTATGGTACCAAATTTCATCTTTTTACATTATGTATATTAACACAAACTGTAAGTGAATATTGCACATGAAGCTAGAGTTTATGTTTAATGATTTTTAAGATGAGAAATAGTACTTTCAATTATTCCAGTAGCTGGTCCCCTAATATGCAGTCTGAGGTTACATTTTTTAAGATTTAAAGCAGAAGGTCTCCAATGGACTCTTCTTTCCATTCCTCCTTCCCACCTCCCTTATTATTATCGTGGCAAACTGCTTAATTATCCTTCATACCCCAGGGGACTAGGCCCCAAAATGGGCTTAATCAGAATGCCTCAACACTAGAGTGTCCTCCAAATGTAAGAACATTAGAACAAGACACTGTGCAACTCTATCAACAAGCTCATCTGCCATCTTAAAGCAAGGACATGGCTTTGTGATGAATTGGGACATGAGACATGAGCACAGTAGTTGGTGTGGTGTGGATAATACAATCTAGTCTTTCAATTAGATACACTTTTCCTTTATTTGGCATTTAGCATTTCTTGTCTAATTGCCTTTTGTCGCCTTTAAAAATATTGCCCAATTGTCACAATATGCTATGTCATCGATTTTGTTTTATTTGACACAAAGTACTGCTTTGTATCAACTGACTGTTGGTTTCCAGCTTTTCCTTAGATAAAAAAATGAGCTATTTTTCGACTGGAGGCAAACTCCTTTCATGGTTATATATCAACTCCATGGAACATCCATTGGAGCCTCTGTAAGAGTAAAAAACTGTAATATAAAATATCATGTATACCACATTTATTTGCAATTGATTTTCTCTTCTAAATTTGTGTGAAGAGGCTAATGTTTTGAGAATCAGATAAGCTTTAAATGAACAACAAAATCCCACTATCTTAAATGTCCTCAGAGAAAATCCTTTGATAATTTGAATCATTATCCTATAAGAATTAAATTGTGTACATCTGGATAATCATGTTCAAAGATATGCATTATGTCTTTAAAAAGCAGACTATACCTATGCATTGAAAAACAATAACAAATCTAATCACATTATTAAATTTTCCAGATGTTTAGCTTGACATTTTTGGAGCATCTGCCATTAGAGCTGGAGGCTTCCTTGTGTGAACCCTCAAGGCTCAGTTGCATTATATAACAATTAGCCTAAGTGGCTGGTAATTAGACCTATCTGTAGTTTCTAAGGGTAAAAGAAATGTCTCAGAGGTGGTCTCCAAAATTACAAGGAAAACAAAAAGGTCTTTGCTTCTTGTTTCTAGTGCTTCTGAGGCCTGCCTGCCATAATCTCAGAAGAGACTCCAAGTTCTTCAGTAGCCTGTGAAGGCTGCATCCTTAGGTTGTCTTCCTTACCTGGTTACAAAATAGAGGCTGACACTGAGCTGTGAAGCACTGGGCAACCCCATTTCTACACAGACATTTGGCACACCGGCTCAGCTGCCAGTCCTCTCCATCCTGAAACACACGGCCTTCATAGGAACAGGGTTCTGGAAGGTGAAAGAAACAAGGATTACTAGTGGGATGGCATTTGTTGATCCCAGGGCTGACTGCATGGAGGTGCAGCCAGTGCAGTTGCACAGGGCCCACTAGTCAGAAGCCCAGTGCACAGAAGGAGGTCCTGTATTTGGTGTGCAATGCTCAGCAGTCACTATCTTGAAATCTCTGAATTTGTGTTTTATAGGTGAAGCTTTGAGGCTCAGCTCATGCATGGTCCCACCTGCTGCTGGCTTCCTGGGATGAGTTCTCAGCTACCAGCTCCTCCACTCCGTCCCAATGAATGCTGTCATCCCCAGCCCTCTTGGGGGCTGGTGCCAGGAGGTTGCATGCGCCCTATGCACCAAGTCACAGGGTAGAGCCTGGGGTGTCTGTGAGGGCATCCTCTCACCCTTCATTCCCAGGCTCGAGGGAGGAAAACATTAAATAGCAACTAAAAAACTTGACAAATATGACAGGTTGAGAGAAAGAGATCACAGAGGCAAACAAAAAAACAACAACAAAAAAGCTTTTTCCCCTCTTGATTTTTGAACAAGGGACCCTACAGTTTTGCAAATTATGTTGTTGGCCCCAGTTGATCCTCCAATCTTTCCAGGAAAATACTTCCAAATTCTTTCTCATGGAGAGTCAATGAGAAAGCCTCTGAGGACCTAAGAAAGAATCCCACAAACTCAGACAGCCTACTCCCCATACCACCCCCAACTCTGTTGTTCCAAGTATTTTCACTTATAGGGTTGGTTATTTAGCCCAAAACGTCTGTCAGTCCTTTTCTGGTAGGTGACATCTGAAATGCATGAGGCAAGCATTTTCCTTTCATCAATTCTTGGGCATATTTTTTCATCCCTGGAATTCTCTAGGGTAAATAAAGCATTACTGGAAATGGAATAACTGGGGATCAGAAAGAAATGAGGTATCTTTTTAACGAGAAAAAGCAAGAATACAGTGTACGTTTCAGTTGTTAAATAAAAGTATTCTAGCTATTATATGTTGTGAGAGAGCATAATACAGCAATGATAATAATTCCTATTTATTATATAGTATACACTACCTAGTTATAAAAATGGAAAGGGACATAGATCCTCAAAATGTAATAAAAAGAGTATGGGAACAAGTGTGGATTCCAAGGAGAGGGCCTAAAAGTCTGACTCTGGCTTGCTGAACAAAATCTGGGTGTCTTGGTTTCTAGGCGGGCATACTTTCTTCAGTGGGGATGAAATAAAGATAAATAAAAGGCATGCTTCCTGTCATGTATATCTTGGAAAAAGATGTTACGTCATCTCAAAGACAAGCCAACAGAATTAGTGTTGACAATAACTATATAGAGAAGTGATTTATTCCTTTTTCTGTCCACTAAGGAGGCAAAAGGAACCACCTTGGCCTTATGGAATCATATCAAAGGATCTTTTCCCTATTTTCTTGCGTCTAAGAAGCTGTGAATGCAGAGGGATAAATATCAGAAACTCACAGAATCTCAAATTTGGAAGGGCGCTTAAGGATTTGTTCCAATCTCACTCTCTGGGACACTCCACCCTGCCCAGTGCAAGGTTTTGCACTCGGTTCCAACATGGAATGGGGTTAGGAAATCTTTGAGCCACACTGAGCAAAAAAGAGTAGAGTTGGGGTATTGCCATATGAACCTCCCAAGCAAAGAGGGTCCACTTCTACAAGCTCATACTCACTCCCAGGGCCCACACAAACTGGGCAGCAGCTTCCTTCAGGGATGAATGCCAGCTCCTGGTGTCCACATGACAGCGGTGGGCATGGCTGAGGGGTACATCGGACTTCCCCATGATTGCAAGAGCACACACTACATGGAGAAGAGGCCCATTCCGTCCCATGCTGTGTGTCAGGGAGACAAACAAACAAACAAAAAAAAGTTAGTGCCAAAATACAGGTTTTCATTCAGCCAAACAGAAACAAATCTTCTTTTACACAAACTAAGGATGGAGCTCAGGGAAAGGCAGAAGAAAGCTATGAGCTTGCAAGGTTGAGAGTGGAATTTGCAATGTTCCAAGTCAAAGGCGCGTTTAAACATGGACTTTCTCTTTCTATTACCCTAAGATTTTTTATTTACAAATTTCAGAAAATTTGTAAATACAAAATACAAAAAGAAAATAAAAATAACCTAGTCTCCTATCATTTAAAACATTCTTCCCAGTTCAAATACACATATATTTACTGTGTTCTTCATAATGACTATATCCTTTTCAGTAGCTCTCTCTGATCCTGTTTCCTTTCTTTGACTTTACTTTTTTTGTTTGTTGTTTGAGACGGAGTCTCGCTCTGTCGCCCAGGTTGGAGTGCAGTGGCCGGATCTCAGCTCACTGCAAGCTCCGCCTCCCGGGTTTACGCCATTCTCCTGCCTCAGCCTCCCGAGTAGCTGGGACTACAGGCGCCCACCACCTCGCCCGGCTAGTTTTTTGTATTTTTTAGTAGAGAGGGGGTTTCACCGTGTTAGCCAGGATGGTCTCGATTTCCTGACCTCGTGATCCACCCGTCTCGGCCTCCCAAAGTGCTGGGATTACAGGCTTGAGCCACCATGCCCGGCCTTGACTTTACTTTTTATCTTGATTAGTTCCCGTATTCCGCTCCCCGCTTCTCTCTTTTCTCTTTCTGTCTCTCTCTGTTCCAGTGATCTCATGGTCCTGAGGAAAGTGCAATAGCCAACAGGGAGCACAACCAGGCAATAATGTACCCAAGCAGTGAGTTGCACAAACCAAGGATTTACTTGGCCACATGCACGTTCTCAGATCCCAGCTCAGCCCTTCCTGCCTTGGAAACTATAAGTAAGTGACTTCATCTTTTTCAATCTCAGTTTCTTTGTCTATAATAATTAAATGGTATGACAACATTCCCTTCACCAGTGGGCTCTTCCAAGGGTTAAATGAGGTGGCCTGCTAAAGAGCCACCCAGGTGTGCAGTGCACTGGTGCTCAATCCAGAGTAGAACAGTGTTACCCAGGGCTGGGGA
Source organism: Macaca fascicularis (assembly GCF_037993035.2). Lineage (NCBI taxonomy): Eukaryota > Metazoa > Chordata > Mammalia > Primates > Cercopithecidae > Macaca > Macaca fascicularis. The sequence goes on from NC_088379.1 coordinate 55,637,443, forward strand.
GATGTTGCCCAAAGGCTACAAACTTCCAGCTATTAGATGAACAAGTTCTGAGGATCTAAGGTACAGCATGGGAGGTAATGGATGAGTTAATTAATTTGATTGTGGTAATGATTATACAATATATATGCATATCCAACTGTGTTGTACATCTTGACTACATTTGATCTTCATTTGTCAATTAAACATCTTAAAATAAAAAGATGCTCAATGTTCTCCCATTTCTATTGAATGAGTTCCTGACTTTCCTCCCTTCTTCCACACCTTGTGTTGATTGTAAGTAGTAGGAACGGACACAGATACAAAGGTCAAGTCCTGTGCCATCCATTTTTACTTCTGCTACAATTATATGTAAATTTCAAATTTAGTACAGCATAGAAATGGGCAAGTCCACAAACTGTGGGCTAATAAAAGACAGGGCAATTGCCCTTTATTCTTGAAAAGGCCTACACATGAAAGCAAAGAAAGAAATTAAAAGAAAATTGATAGGTTTGAATGAGCTAAATTTTTTAAATCTGCCAAAAATACATGATTAAAATATATAAAATAAAATTAAAAGGCAAAGGACAAACTGACTTTAAAAATTACAGATTATATTAATTAGAACTAAACTCTAATATATAAAAGCATTTATAAGAAGAAAAAGACCTTTCAAATTTTAAAAATAGCAATAAACTTATAGAATGTTCAAATTTATTAATTGTAAAAAATACTAATTATAAAATAAAACTTGGATAACATTTTAAATATCTGATATGAAAAGACTTTAAAGTTCACAGTACCTAGAACTGGTGAAGCTATAGTGAAGGGAAAGAAATTCTCTCTCACACAAAGCGTTCCCTCGCGATAACACCTGGAATCACTCAACCAGGAGAGGCCTCCCCGGGATAACCACACTTGAAAAGAGGATGCACTATCTGTGGTATTTCCCCTGGGCTTATCACTAGACACAGAAGACTTACATTTTAATGACTAAAGATGTCACAGCCTCAATACCCAAACTCTAGATGGTTTGACCTACTAATTTCACTTTTTGTAGTGATTAATGACACACAAAAGGCTTAAATACAAGAAACTCCATCTATTGTTCTTTAGAGTGAAATTGGAAATATTTTAGTGAAATCTGGAAGCTACACAAATATCTAATAACAGGGAATCATGTTCTCCAAGAGTACACTAAGGAACTATTTATAATATAGTGTTATATAAGAAGGTAAGACATAAAACACAGCATAATTCCAATGACGTTAAAACATATATCTGTATGTATTATCTATCTCCACTGCCAATTCCTCCACCAAAACCAAAAGAATATTAACAGTGGTTTTCAGAGTATTCGGATTACTGGTGATATTTTTTCTGCTTGTATACTTTTTTCTTTTCTAAATTTTCCCCAATAAAATATTTTTTGTCATCAGAAAGCAAATTATTGTTTAAAATATCTAATTAATCATTTATATACCTTAAAGTCAAAATTAAAGTCTTAATTTAAAGACTCTATAGTCTTTAATTGTCTTTAAATTATATATATATTTGACTATATATATTTAAAGTAAAATCTTAAAGTCTTAATTTAAAGACTGTATAGAACAACTTGAAGTAAACTTCATTTTATTAAAAATTAGAAGACTGCTCTAAACATCTAGACATTCCACTTCATAAAACAAGACCTTTTGTTACTACCAAGAAACACCACTGTTGTTTCCAAAACATTGCAGCCACACTACCTTTCAGACAGAGACCAGAAAAATTCATTATAACAACAGCCTGCCTATCACCAAAGTTGTTCATCTGTAATGTAAGAGGGCTATATCAGCTGATCTCTTCAGTACCCACTCTCTCTCATCACGTAAATTTATTATCTAACTCAAGGGATGTAAAATTAAGCAATGGGTTCTCCCTTCCCAAAAGCTTGAGAATTGTGGGAATTAAGAATAACATTCAGGCCGGGCACAGTGACTCATGCCTGTAATCCCAGCACTTTGGGAGGCCGAGGCGAGTGGATCACTTGAGGTCAGGAGTTCGAGACCAGCCTGGTCAAAATGGTGAATCCCCATCTCCACTAAAAACACAAAAATTATCTGGGTGCAGTGGCGGGTGCCAATAGCCTCAGCTACTTGGGAGTCTGAGGCACGAGAATCACTTGAACTTGAGAGACGGGGGTTCCAGTGAGCCAAGATCATGCGAGACTCGATCTCAAAAAAAAAAAAAAAAAAAAAAAAGTCTCCACTTCTTGATGTCAAAGCCATGGATGAAAGTCCAGATGGTGATCCAAAGTGTGCAGCGTGATGAAGTGATGAAAAGAAATCCCTCTCACATCTCTCCAGGAGACCAGTCACCTAAGTTCACTCCATTTTTATCTCTTATGCCTGTCCCTGAAACAGTGACACCTCTTTCCCCAGAGTGAGTGTTCTGAGGATTGATAATGCATGCAACATACCCAGCCTAGAGATCAAGGCATCAGCACATGCATATATATATATATATATATATATATACACACACATACACACACACACACACACACACACACACACATATCAGTAGTTTTCTTCATATACATTTATGAAAGCATTATTTTTTATAAACACTGTAGCAGCAAAGAGAGCTCTGTAAAATGAAGGAATAATAGATACACAAAGCAACGTTCCCACAGGACCCTGTTTTACCTGTGCCATCTTAACCTCATTAATACCTTTTTGAAAACATGACATCTTGACACTGCGCAGAAGCGAACTCTGCAGACAACATCTTAAATATATTCTCCTGCATAGTCAACTAACAAGTTGGCTTGACTGTTGACATAAGTCCAAAAGAAAGATAAGGTCATAAAGCACTTGCCTGGCTTACTGACAGAACAAAAATATAATTTTTCTTCATATAATTTGTTCCTGTTATGGAGTTATAGATCCAGAATACTAAATATCTGGGAACGTTCAGTGAATATTATAATTACATCCTCTACTTTGAGGAGAACAAGGCTGAAGAATTCAATACTTATTTCTTGCCTCACACACATAAATTAGTTCTCCTTTTAGCCTGACAAACAAAGTGAACAGGCCTGTCCCTTCCTAGTCCTCTATTTAATTGGGTTGGGCACTAGGGCATTACCACCTGCCATTTCACTTTTCAGTAAACCTTCAAGTCCCATCTACCCAGATTTGACATTATCTGGTGCTGAGGTTAGATTAGTAAAGAAAAAAAGGGGATTCATGGTCCTTTCGCCTCCCTTTCACAAGGTAATTTGTGGGGAAAGCACAGAAAAAAAGTATTCAAATAACACTAAAACACATTTGAGGCTTGCCTCCCTGGCTGGTTGGCATAGCAAGGCACAAATCCAAAAGTTAATTTCAAAGTATAGCTTTGTGAAGGTCATAGATGAAATGATCCCCCAAATCCTGGCTGTAATAAACCCATGCAACACTCTCAAATAACCTGGAGTCAGCCAAAAGGTTCAAGAGTTTTCCTCACTCCAGTAAAGATCTTGAGACTTGCCTTGACTTGCTGAAATGCCAGTTGTATAAGACGCTGCCTCCTCTGCAAGCAAAGGAGGACCTCTCAGGAGGCTCCACTGTTTTATTAAAGGGTAGTCTTCTCATGCAGCCCTTAGCTCAGCCAGTCCTTCACTTTTCTTTGTTTGAACCATGTTCTTCGGGGACAGTATCACTTCAACTGCCTCCCCTCCTGCCATACGCAGTCTATCCTAAATCCTATTCTCAATCTATCTTAGGGGAAATCTTCCACTTCAAATCCCCATTCCAAAGTTCTTAAAATGCCAGGCTATTTTATAGCTACTGCGAGTCTCCATTACCTGCCCTAGGGAGGCAAGCCAGAGGCCAAAGAGAGAGGATCACTGCTATTCAGCAGGAGGGAAAAGTACCCTGGAAACTGCTCCCCAAACAAGCAAGAAAGGAAATGCTACAAGAGTCAAAAATAAACAAACAAACAAAACTAGTGATGCAAGTGATGACGTGAGACCCAGACCAGACCAAACAAACATTTAACCCACTCAAGAAAATTAATACACTAAGGAGTGTTTGGTAAGAAGCTAGAGGAAGTGAAGAAAGAAAGAGAGGAAGGACAGAAAGACAAGAAACATAATTATGTTAACTTTATTAAGACTAAAATTAGAAGATTTTATCTCACCTTAAAAAAAAATCCATCTTCTAGCTCTATTTGAAGAAGCAATCCACTGGAGATTTTTCACCAAAAAACTATGGTTTTGAAATCCATCCTTTTGCTCAGTTACATCAAATACCAGAAATATAACATTTTCAGAGGGAGTAAATTTTGAAAGTCACATATGGAAAAGCAACACATGGGTATATTCTTACCCAGTTTAGAGCTTTCTGCATGGTGTATTATTGCAGACGGATGAACCACAAGGGAAGCAGGGAGAAGAAAGACCAGCGGGAGAACTTTCTGAACTCTCCCTGCAAAAGTGGGAGGCTAGGAGGATATATAACTAACCCATGGCAGATCTGTGGTCCTAGAGCTACCTAGCCACACTGGTTAATGACCAACATGCCCTTAAGATGAGGTCATGGAGAAGCTGGAGAAAAGATGTACTAATTTTTTGAGTTTTTATTCACCCATGTTTATTGAGCACCTGCTCCAGTAAAAGTTCAGTACTAAGTGCCACATAAGTGAGAGGCAGGGAAGATAACTGTAAAAATATAGAAAATATTGTCAATATTCTCAGGCATCTTAAATTAAGAAAAGAAGACTGCACACATGTGCACACACATGACATGAGAAACATATGATGTCATTAGTGTGGTCCATGCAAAGATTTACTGAATTCTGATCTCCCATGTCCCTGGTACCACCTCTTATTTGATATGTCTGTTTTCTTTTTCCCCAGATCCTGGACTTATTTTGGCTCCTGACAACTCCTTCACTTGAAAGATTCAGGTTGGTATTTTTCACCCTGAACCATACGCTTAACATAATCATTCTGAACTGGAATTATTTTCATCACCACTCGGCCCTGCAGCACTTTTCAGTTCATAGGGATTTTCTTCTGTGACATTTGAAGACAACACCACCCTACATAACGCAGGCTGAATTGAGCAGCACATAGTGGTACGTGGTCTGAAGACATTCTCAGTGTAGATCCTGCTTGGATGTCTTTCAGCAACACATTGTGCAGAAGCGAAACAGTGGCTCCCTTGTGTAATTAGGAAACAGTGGCTCGAGTAAGATAATCCTGTCCCACAGGGAAATGAGCACTGTGCTTTCTGAGTTTCAGGTCCCCACACTGAATAACAGCCTAAAGTAGATATATCAAATCCTACTCACCTATGCTCTCTCCTGAATAGAGAGACACTAACTTGGGGAAAGTTTTGTATCAGCTGGAAGATGAGGATTAAAGCAAAGTCTCTTTCCATCGTATTCAACCTTACCTACTACCTCAGGTAACATTTATGTATCAACGAAGATAAACTGTCTATTTTCATAATTTCTATTATAGACTTTGCAGTTGTACTTTTTAATCATATTTAGTATTTCTAAATTAATTCTGAATGATCTGAAATGAGAAAGTATAATTTTTAAAACTTGAGAATAGATTTCTAGTCCTGTAGTTCTAAACAGGGGGAAGGTGAGCATTTTGCCCCTAAGGGAAATTTGGCCATGTCTGCAAACATTTCTGGTTGTCATGACAGAGAGATGCTACTAGCATCTAGTGTGAAGAGAACAGGGATGCTGCTAAATGTCCTGCAATGCAAAGAACAGCTCCCACAACAAAGTTTAAAATGCCAGGATTGCTAAGTTGAAATTTTCAACTATAGTAAAAAGAGCCCTGAATTAGGAGTCAGAAGACCAGGGTTCTAAACCAGGTTATACCATTTATTAGTAATATGACATTGGGCAAGTACCTAAGCTCTTTGCAATTAATTTTTTTCATATTTAACATGGGAGTAATAAAGTCTGCTCTACTCACCAGCTCAGAATTGTTTGTAACTATCAAATTTAAAACGTATGTAGTACGCAAAAGGAAGGAGGTACTTTTATTATTTAGCATCACAACTTCTTCAACATCAACATCCTCAGACATGAATTCAATCTACAAATATTTATGTAGAGCCTACAGAATGTTTTACTCTTATACAAGAAACCTAAATGCTCACAGAACATCAACTGGGCTTCAGATCCTCCACAATCCAGGCAAAGAAAAAAACTCTCATCACCACAAGTTTAACATTCAGTTTTTCTCTTGTCAGAGATTTGCAGACACAGAAACAACCTTGGGTCAGAAAACACTTACCTCATGGATTTTCTTTTCATAATGGCAAGATCCTGGAGTCCTCAAAACACACTCAGGGCAGCACTGGTTGGCAGCAATTTGAAGCACTTCTCCCTGAGCGTTTAAAAGCAGTTCAAAGTAAAACAGCAGTAGCACACACTGAGTCACAATAGTTCATCAGACCCCAAGTCATCTTACATTCACTAAATCTCATGCATTTCTGAGGTGACAACAACAGACCGGATTAAAAGAATAGACTGAAAAGAAAGGTTCTGTGTCCAGACAAGCTTCACTCAAAGATAAAATGAACCCCCTTTGTAAAAGTAATTTCCTTGAAAAAAGTGTCTACATCTTTTCACATGTGATGAAGTTGAGACTTTGTTTCACTAGAAATCCTCGGAGATTCACACAAGATAAGCAGTTTCCGCCTGCCAAGAAGAGGAAGAAGACTCAGGTGGGGGGTTGGCCACAGAGCTGGCAGGTCTTCCAGCTGTCTGGTGTCTTAGACAGCCTTGTGCAGCCAGTGCAGCAGCTGAAGTTCTCATGGGTAACTTTTACCTGGGACAGGAGGTTGCAGGACAAAGTTCTGAGAGGAAGTAATATCTCTGCAGAGGTATCATATATACACACTGCGGTAAGCTGAGTAGAATTCCTAAGCTCTAGTAAAGATCTACATTGTTTTCAGGGCTTCTACAATTGCAATTGTGTTTCTTGATACTATCAAGAGAATAGGCTACCACCTGATACCCCAGGATTTATTGGGGAGGTGTCACATGTCAACCATCCAATCACCACTGTAAAGAATCTGTTTATCTAAGAGTTATTAAAAATACAGAGTGAAGAGCATTAGCTTGTCTTTGAGACCCATGACTCTCATATTGAATCTTCTTACTCATGCTGCTCCTCTACTTAGGATTTTCTCGAGTCTAGTGATGTGGCAGAACAGGCAATGAGTGATTTTGACCATAAATGGTAGGAGACCCTACATTAGCCAGGAAATCATGACTTATCCACAGGATAAAAGTCTACCAAATTTCAACCAGTGCAATTTAAAAAAAAATGTGTGTGTCTGTGTGTGTGTGCATGTGTGTTAATGTTATTAATATTTATTATTTATTTATTTTTGGTTGCTTCCATTTAAAAAAAATTGTACCTATGAGAGAATTCTAACATCATATAATTATATTTACAAGAGTGGACGGGAAATAGGACTAAGTTTTTACAACCATTAATCCACTAAACAGACAAATATATCAATCAAGTGACCACTAAATTCCTATTTTTTTGATAAAGAATAAAACTTATATGACATGGGATTTTATGAAATTATACATACTATGCAACATTAATCACTTTTCAGAAAAGTGTCCTCTGAACCCCAAGATAAAACTACACTTGTCTGATTTCCATTAAAACAATTAGAGAAACTACATTAGCCTAATTTCCACTAAGAATTTCATACAGATAGATAATAACATGATCTAAGTGTTGATATTCTAACATGGAAGCCAGGAGCAGGGGAGAAAGACAGGTAGAATGGAAGACTTCAAGGAATGTTTCATGTCCCCAAATTAGTTTTCTTTGTTTTACATAAAAGCTAATTTTCAGATTTGGCCCTCAAAGCTCATTTTATAAATATAATATGTGTGTGTGTGAATGTATATGTGTGAGTGTGTGTATATATGTATATATATGTGTATATATGTATATATATGTGTGTGTGTGTGTATATATTTCTTTTTTTTTTTTGCTAGTGGCAGTAGCGGGAGGGGAGAGGATGGTTCCCAACTTGGTCTATCTATTGAACTTCTGGTGGAACATGAAAGAATTAAGTTAAAAGAGGAATAAAAATTTTGCCACAATAGCAAAGACTCTGAATCAACTCAAATGTCCATCAGTGACAGACTGGATTAAGAAAATGTGGCACATATACACCATGGAATACTATGCAGCCATAAAAAAGGATGAGTTCGTGTCCTTTGTAGGGACATGGATGCAGCTGGGAACCATCATTCTCAGCAAACTATCGCAAGAACAGAAAACCAAACACTGCATGTTCTCACTCATAGGTGGGAATTGAACAATGAGATTACCTGGACACAGGAAGGGGAACATCACACACCAGGGCCTATTGTGGGGAAGGGGGAGGGGGGAGGGATAGCATTAGGAGATATACCTAATGTAAATGATGAGTTAATGGGTGCAGCACACCAACATGGCACATGTATACGTATGTAACAAACCTGCATGTTGTGCACATGTACCCTAGAACTTAAAGTATAATAGCAAAAAAATTATGCCAGGACAACAGGCATAAACCAGACTGCTCAAGGGAAACCAGACATTTGGTTATACTTGGTGGAAACTAGAACCCTAGTTACAAAAGAGTCTGGGAAATATTTTTAGCTTTTCTGCTTCTATTATAAAGGAAGACAGGCTAGAAGAGGGTTGCACTAGATGTTAAATGAGCCTATGTACCTGACCTGCTACCCATTTGTTAAATATGGGGGCAGGCACAGTGGCCCATTCCTGTAATCCAGCACTTTGGGAACCTGAGGTGGGAGGATCACTTAAAGCCAGAAGTTCAAGATAAGCCTGGGCAACATAGCAAAACCCTGTCTCTACAAAACAAAATGCAAAAATTAGCGGGCATGGTGGCACATGCCTATAGTCCTAGCTACTTAGGAGGCTGAGGCAGGAGAATCACTTGAGCCCAGAAGTTCAAAGCTGCAGTGAGCTATGACTGCACCACTGCACTCCAGCCTGTGTGACAGAACAAGACCCTGTCTCTAAAAAATAAATAAATAAATATTAGAGAGCTCATGGATTAATATATTCCCCAAAAAATCGAATATTATAACAATTTTATTATAGTGATATGGTTTGGCTGTGTCCCCACTCAAATTTCATCTTGAATTGTAGCTCCCATAATCCCTACGTGATACTGGATAAGTCTCACAAGATCTGATGGTTTTATAAATGGCAGTTCCCTTGCACAACTCTCTTGCCAGCCGTCATGTAAGATATGTCTTTGATCCTCCTTTGCCTTCTACCATGATTATGAGGCCTCCCCAGCCCTGTGGAATTGTGAGTCCATTAAACCTCTTTTTCATTATATATATAAAAAAAATTTGCATGTGAGTGGTTGAAGAATGAGAATCAGGGAGTTCCTGCCACCTAACCATGTAACCCTGAATGGCTTGGTGAGCTGTGGGCTGCATGGAACACAAAGGACTCCTTCTCCAGGCTTTGCAGTGTTGTGCTTTAGAAAGTGATTGCAGGGGCAAAAGACATCAGCGAAGATTGCCGGGGACAAGATTACTTGCTTAGGACCCAGGAGAATCACCAACAATAATGATGACAATTTGGTCATTATAGCTAACACTTATTTAGTGCTTACAATAGCAGGGTACTCCTCTACACATTTATATGCATATATACATATATGCACGTACAGACATATATGTATGTGTGTGTATATATATAGATAGATAGATAGAGAGAGAGAGAGAGAAAGTTAATTTAATTTTTACAAAACTTTATTAGGTAAATGTCATTATTATCTGCATTGAGGTTTGCAACCAAAACCTCACCACATAACGCCATGCTCCTTTGCATGGCATTGTCTTTTGTGCAGACATATTCTCCAGAAATCCTTAGACAGGATAGCTTCTGACAGAGCTGGGTTAACTATTCAAGGTTCTAAATACCTTTATGTTCTTTCTCTCCATCTTTTTCTGCCTGTTTGTCTGTCTTTCTGTCCCTATCCAGCTAGCTATTCTATATGCAGATAAGATACGGATATGGAATCCACTACCTGTGATTACAGAATGAGTAAATGATAGATTATAAAAAATATCTTTCCGAATTGCCATTGACACTAGGTTATTTCTAGTCAATCCATAACCAAAACAAACGGCTTCAAAAAGGTAAAAAATGATAAAAAGAAAAACAAGTTATTAACAGTAATAAGCCCAGTGTGGTGGCTCACACCTATAATCCCGCACTTTGGGAGGCTGAGGCGGTTGGATCACTTGAGGTCAGGAGTGAGAGACCAGCCTGGCCAACATGGTGAAACCCCGTCTCTACTAAAAAATACAAAATTAGCTGGATGTGGTGGCACATGCCTGTAATCCCAGCTACTTGGGAGGCTGAGGCAGGAGAATCGCTTGAACCCGAGAGGCAGAGGTTATACTGAGCAGAGATCGCAGCACTGCACTCCAACCTGGGCAACAGAGTGAAACTCTGTCTAAAATAAAATAATAATTTAATTTAGGAACAGTGGTGACTCAAGAACTTGTGCCACATACTAACATAAGGGTAGCACAGCCGATTTGAATAACAGCAACACATGCTACTGAAAGCACAGAGGAAAACTTAAAAGCAACATAGTAGAGTAAAATTCACACTGGGACATGAGCCAAGGCCCAAGGTTCTTGACATGGCCATACCACCTCCTAGCTCTGGGTAAGTGACTAAACCACTAAAAATCAGTTGATTTATTTACAGACCAAGGAAGTCTGACTAAATGATTTCTAAAGATCCCTTCTAGTTCTTCCACTCTATGATCCTAGTTCATTACTTGAAATAAAGAGGCCAAAAGCTCTGTGGAATAATTCTATGATCTTAGAGTTGAAAATGTTTCTTATGATTGGATCATCTGGTACAAGCCTCTCATTTTACAGATAAGGAACCTCTTTCTTTAGAGTTCATGCTCTCTGATTCCTATATTGCCTTCATCCACAAATTTGCTGATCACTTCCTAACATTCACTCAGTAAAGACTTGATACCTGGATTCTGTTTCTTTTTCTACCTGTGTCTAGATCATTCTAGACAACTTCAATGCCCATTAAAATGATATTCTATCTTTATACACTCTTAACCACCTCAATTCAAGTGACTTTCATCTTTATTTCACACAGCCGTGGCCAACCTTAAAATCTGTCCACACCCCAATGAACCTGGGCCTCCTAGTTTTTAGCACCCTCTCACCCTTATTTCCTCCAGGGAGATCCTTGAGTACTTCTTTACCTTCCAGTCATTCAACCCCCAGCTGGCCTCCCATTCTCCTATTCATGTTAGCCTCAATGTCCAGCAACCATTCCTTCTAATTCACTTACTCTGTCTCTCCTCCCCTCTCACTCCCATCTTTTCAATTTCTCTCTCTAGTCTGGGCTATTACCCTTTCCCTCCTAAGGTGATTATATCTCTTTCACGGTAATATCAAAAACTAAAATATTAAACAAAACAAAACCCTCTCCCTTCCCTTGTGCAATCATTCCAAAAATGTTGACTAGGTGACTTCTGTGTGCTGCCTACTGTGCTGTTCAATGGGCTGCAATAGTGAAGACAGCAAGATTCCTGCTCTCAAGGAGCTAAGAATCTGGAGGAAAAAGCGGATAAGTAAACAGGCATTGCAGTCTGGTCAAGGGGTATGAATAGGGCAAGCACAAAGTGCCGTGGAAGCACACTGAAGGGTTTGATGGTGGGGGATGGGAGATTCAGAGAAACCTCTCAGATGGAATGCTGCCTACCTAAAGCCCCATTTCTCTCCTTCCACCCCCCCAGTCAAGCTCCTGAAAGGATGGCCTTTATTGAGCCTTCCTTTCCCCACTTTCCATTCACTCCTTTAATCAATGCTCTGCAATACAGTTTCCACTCCCCCTACTCCATTGAGATCAACCACAGCATGGCCACCGGTGGCCTATATGCTGCCAGATCTGAAGGGCCATATGAAGTTCTCCTCCCACTTACTCCTTTAACTGTGCTCAACACGGTTAATACAAACTTTCTGGGCATCTTCTACTCCCCTTGGTGACTATAATATTACTCTCTTCTTTGACCATTTCTTTCCTTTCACCTCTCTGACCACAGTTTCTCAATCTTCTTAAGCACTTTCTCTGATGCTCACCTCCCCTTAAATGACTGTACTCCCCAAATTCCATCCTTCATCTTGTACCCTTTTCCACACAATATCTTTGGATGAGCTCTTTAATTCTACATGTTTGCAATACTATCTATGTGCTGATGACAGCTACATTATATCTCCAGCCCCATCTTCTCCTCTGAGCCTTAGACTTACATATCCAGCTACCATTCTGACATATCCACCTGGGTCTTTCCCAGACATTTCAAACCAATATGTCCCAAACTGAAATCGCCATTTTTCCCAGATGGGCTGTTTTTCCTCATTCTCCTATATTCTCAATATCAGTTGGTGACTCAGCTAACCAAGTAGTCATTAACCCATAAATATGGCAGTCATTTCTCCTTTTCCTTTCTGTCACCCTCCTACCTTCATCTAGTTCTACTGATTTATCCCCTAAATACTTGTCATACCTGCCCTTATCTCTTGATCCCTACACTACCAGTGCTCCAGTTCTGCTATTCATCCTCTCTGGGTGATTCTCTCAGCTTCTGAACTGATCTCCTCATTTCTAATATTATGCATTATCTTTGAAAACCAGAGATACTTTTTTTCTAAAAAAGCCAGCCATTCCACCCTTATGCCTAAAACCTTTGTTAGTATTCTATAACCTTAAAATAAAATTCCAAACTCCATACTACAGCATACAATGCTCTGATAACCTCAAACTTACCAACCCTCTAACCTCATCTCTCATTAATTAATTCATTCAGTCAGTAAAAAAAAAAATTACTGAGTGTCTACCATGTGTCAGGTGTTATTGTAGGTGTTGTGGATATACAGAGAATAAAAGAGACAGTAAACAAAAAAAATCAATAAAATAGATAGTAGTTAGTATCAGAAAGAAAAACAAAGTCTAGAAGAGGAATACAAAATGTGTGGTAGGGGGTAGAGATTTACAATTTTAAACGGAATGGCATCCAGGCAAGACTTCAAGTAAAAGATCAAGCAATATATGTATACATATATGTGTATAAACACACATCTCTCTCTTATTCATATATATACGAATATGCATACCAGGCATATATATATATACACACACATGCATACCAGGCACTCTTCTGCCATAGAGCATTTGCACTTTGCTGTTCCCTCTGAAATTGTTCCTTCTCAGATGTATACATATAAATTCAAGGAACAGCAAGAAGGCTTGGTGTCTGAGGCAGTGCGCAAGGGAGAAAACAATAGAATATTAATTAGAGGGGCACAGTAGTAGCTTAAAGGACGTTGTGAAATGTTACTTTGAGAAGAGAAGCCACTGGAAGCCACTGGAGGGGTTTAAGGAGAGAAGCAACATGATCTGAGTTCAATTTTATTAGGATCACTGTCTCTATTATATCAAGATTACAGTGAAAAAGGCAAGTATAGAAACAGTGAAACCAGTTAAGAGGCTATTGTGAGAATCCAGACAAAAGGATGATAATAATGGAACCAGACTGACAGCAGAGAAGTCACATTTGGAATTTACTGTTTCATGAAGGAAGAGCTGGGAGGGGATTGTTAATGTACTAGATATGGGATGTGGGAGAAAGTGGGGAGTCAAAGGTGATGCTAAGTTTTTAGGCCACAGCAACTGGGAGAATGGGGTCGCCATTTAACCAAGATGAGAAAAATTAGGAGAGCAAATTAGGAAGAGGTGAAATTATGAGTTTGATATATAACAAAGATGGGAGACTTTTTCTGTGAAGGGCCAGACAGTAAATATCTGGCTTTTGAGAGTCACACATGGTCTACATGGCAACAATACAATGCTATTGTTGCAGCCAAGGTCAATACATAAACAAATAAGTGAGCCTGTGTTTCCATCAATGGTGACAATTGATTTCACATAATTTTCACATTATAAAATACTGGTTTTTATTTTTTCAATCATTTCAAAATGTAAAAGCCACTCTTAGATCATAAGCTGTACAAAAACAGGCAGTGGGCCAGATTTAGTCTGCTAACCCCTGATACAGAGCATGTTTAGATTTCAGCAATGTAATCTATGTCTTCTAACATGTAGTTCAGGGCTTCTTCCATGATAACACAATTCTTCACATGAAGTGGGGAAGGGCATTTTTCATGGCATTTTTGCCACCAGCTCAGAGTCTGACTTGACTTACTTATTAGCAAACCAAATAGTGATTTTTTTAGGGAATATTTACCCCATAAACATAAAGCTCCATAACATACAATAAAATCTTATCAAGTATGCCAATACTTAAAATATTCCCAGCTTCTCAGGAATACATTCATGCAGAAATGAAGGAATACCCTTAAAGGCATACCTTCGCTCCAATGTCAGGTACAAACAGAAACTTATTAGCATTAGATGGCATAAAGACTCAAGATTAATTATTGGAAGGAGTCGAAAACTAGAAAAATAAACTTGAAATTGACAGAATGCTTTATGAATAAAATAATTGGTCTTGTCCTGGGAGTTTCAAAAGTTCAAATTTAAAGCTTAAGCTTTTTTAAAAAATAGGTTCACTTTAAAAAGAAAAGAGTCAGCAACTAGAAAAAGTATTATTCTAACAGAATAGATGTGTAGTCAGAAAAAAACTGAAAATTTTTAACAGAAGGGAAGGGAGGAAATACCAGTCACAGACTTAGTCAAATACAAAGAGATTTATTGAGTCAAAGATGTGCTTATGTTCCTAGGGAGCCCAGTGGTAGCACAATAATACAATCAGTGGCAGACCCAAATGATATTTTTAGAAGATCTTTTTCAATAAGTCAGTTCTGACTTTCAATCCATTCAATGGTTCATGCATGCTGCAGTTAATGCTAGTAGCTTTGGCATCAGACTCGAGGTAAAAATCTCTAGTCAGCAGTTTATTAATTGCCTGATCATGGTTAAGCTGCTTAAAATCTCCAGGCTTCACTTTCCTCATCTATAAAGTGGGGATAAAGATACCTACCCCACATAATATTAAATGGGATAACATTATTAAGACCTTAAGCCAAGTCCCTGGCCCAGAGTAAATGCCCAATAAATGGAAATTGGGATGTTCTTAGATATGATACGTTAAAATTCTGGAAATTAGGATATTCTTAGATGCAGTACGTTAAAATTCTCTTCTGCATTTCATTAAGCTTCCAATTAGAGATTAGAATAAATGTCAAAAACAGATGTCTGAAATGATCCAAAAACCTAACCCTTCACTGACTTTACCAATACATGTAGGACACAATTAGGATACCGTACCTTCTCAAAGGCACATTGAGGGTTTCTGCAAACAGCAGGTTTGCAGATAACGATATCACCATGGCAACGGCAGTTCTGGCATGAATCGGGCTTCCAAATTGTGGCATCCTGCAAAGAGGCATAAGCTCTGACTTAAAAACTGATCAGTCAAGGCATGAGCACACAAAAGCAGCACCAACAATAGTCCCACATCCTGGACAATTAAAAGACAAAGAAAAGTCACAGGCACACCACACACAGTACTTGCTGGGCACTTATTAAACCCCACGAGGCAATATAATCAGTATAATCCATTTCACAACAGTCAACCCACGTAGCCAAAGACAAGGGGATGCGGCAGAGAGCTGTCGATACCCAGAGTAAAAACCATCGATTGACCTGAAACCATAGGAGGACAAGTTGCTCCCTGACTTGAAGTTTCGCTTTGCTGTTAACTAGCAGAAACCATTGGAGCAGGTTTAAAGGAAAATGACACTTTGGACTAGCCCTAACCAGCATCCTAAAAGCAGTATTCACCACTAGATACTATAAGCACCACAGGCTTCATTTTTCAGCTCTTTGCTACTTCATCGTCTTAACATTCATCAGAAACGAGGATTTGAGTTAAGCAGTTGGATTTTTAAAGACAGATGCACCAACACATGTATGTGTGACTATTTTGTGCCTGGCTGGGTGCTGGGCATATTGAGGTATAAATGAAGCATAAGTGTGGGCAGTATCCACAAGGATCTCACAAATTATTTGGGGTCATGAACATGAGAGAATTAAATAAACATAAGTTAATGTTACTATGTTATTACGTCACAAATTGGAAAGGAAAACAATGGTCGCAAACAGAAAAGTGAACCCTGGCTCCGTTAAGGGTCTCAGAAATTGCTTCCCTATTTCTCATCTTCCCTCATGCTGAATCCACATTTCAGTTATGCCCATTTTGAAGTAACTTTGAAACCAACTATCTCATAGCTTCCACAGAAACCTGTTTCTGGGTCCATTGAAAGGCTGCTCTGATGACTTCAAATTGAAACACTAAAGACCCCATGGACTGTCCTCAGATTCATTTTCCCAGAGATTTCCTAACCCAAATTCCTATTAGAATTGAAAGCAGCCATACTATTTGGCTAAATTTCAAACACTAAATCTTTTTGAAGAGTGCTGTCCATGTTATTCTCTGGTTTAAAAGTATACACTGCTCAGATGATGGGTGCACCAAAATCTCAGAAATCATCACTAAAGTACGTCTCCATGTAAACACCACCTGTTCCCAAAAACTCTATTAAAAAAAAAAAATTTAAAAAACCCTCAAAGCCAAAAAATAAATAAATAAATACAACTATTTCATGGCTTATCTTTACCTCTGTTGAGATAAAATGCAGACCCCATAAGCTGACCCTGTCTCCCCAGCCTTGACAACTTGGTCAACACTATTGGACAACCCCAGCCTCCTCTTTCCTGGTCTCATATCTCATTCTCCCCTGGATTCCTACTCTTCCCTGACTTTTCCTGAGAAGAGTTTGCAACCAACAAGCTTATTCTTAGTCTCAACACCTCAGAGATGAATCATTCCTAACCCTTAACTGCCATTCAGGTATAGCTTTTCACTAGCCCTCTGTGACCTCACTTTTTCCTGCATGCACTATTATACAGTTGTTTTGTTTTGTTTTGTTTTGTAACAGGGTCTCACTGTGTCACCAGGCTGAAGCGCGGTGGCATGATCACAGCTCACTGCAGCCTCAACCTCCCAGGCTCAAGTGATCTTCCCACCTCAGCCTCCCAAGTAGCTGGGACTACAGGCATGCACCACCACACCCAGAAAAATTTTGTATTTTTTGTAAAGACAGTTTCACCATGTTGACCAGGCTGGTGACAAACTCCTAGGCTCAAGCAATCTGCCTACCTCAGATTCCCAAAATACTGAGCCTGCAGGCATGAGCCACTGCACCCGGCCCTGTCACACTTTATTGCACTCATTTATATTCCTGTTAGCCTTACTGGACCAGACTGTGGGTGCCTGAAGTGGGAACGCTCCTTGGCCTGGCACACTACAGATCCTTAGGAAGCAAGAGTTCATAGTTCCTAAGTTGCTTAATGAAGACCTGTTCCCTCCTTTCTCAACTTTCTCACCCTGTTTTCCTGAGTCAACCAGTAGTTGAAGTCCTACTAAAATACTTTAGGGAAGAGTAAGATAAGTTTCCAAGCTCCTGACAGAGTCCTGAGAACACCAGCATTCAATTAGAGCTGAGATGAGCTAGAAACTGGTGGATGCTAGCAATGGACATTTTCACACAAAATGGCAAAAACCAAATGTGATGATTCATTTCATATGCCAGCTTAGCTAGGCTATGGTGCCCACTTCTTTGGTCAAACACTAGTCTCAATGTTGCTGTGAAGGTACTTTGTTGAGGAGAGTATCATGAACAATCGGCTGACTTTTAAGCAAAGGAGATGACCCTCTGTAATACGGGTGCACTCATCCAATCAGTTAGTGACCTTAACCACACAAACTGAGGTTTCCTGGAAAAAAAGGGAATTCAGCCTCAAGACTAAAATATAGCATTTCTGCCCAAGTTTCCAGCCTGCTGATCTGCTCTATAATACAGTTTGAACTTGCCAGTCCCAACAATCGCATGAGCCAATTCCTTAAAATAAATCTCTCTCCCTCTGTCTTAGAGAGGTATCCAATAGGACATATATGTATATATTATCGATTCTCTGGAGAACCAAGACTAATATACCAACATTGGTGTAGATTTACATGGATATGCACAACATTTCCAAGCAAAATATAAAATCATCCTTTAAAGTCAAGAAATGCTAGCTAAATTCATAACCTCTCGGGGAATGTGCTTCAAACTCTGGGGCCTCTCCAAAGTCATTTAGGAAATATATAATCTATCTGAGATGAGATTACATTCCCAATATCTGATTTACAAAAATACTGAATCGAAGCAGAAAAGCACCGGAACTTGGCTTAGAATACCTCTGAATTTCTTTCTTTTTATTGCTATAGCACATTCTTCAAATTTGGCAATAGTGTGACAACTACAGTCTACTCTTAACCCAAAGAGCAAGGATAAGAAGGTGAGGAAAAACAAATTTTATTCCCAAGCACAATGTAGTATGTTTCCTGCTGATTTCAAGAAAACAATCTTGGTTTCAGGATACAGATTAAATAAAAATGACAACTTCACAAAACCAGCAGCTACTATTTATTGATCAGTTACTTACGCTCCCCGCTCTGGGAGCAGGAAGTGCTGATCACAGGGACAATTGTGGAATAGAGGGAGGGTGGCTTTTCCCACCTCTGCCATCTTCCTGCAAAGCTGGAGAAAGTATCTGTAGTCAATGCTACACAAAGCCCTTACATACATGTCAACCCTATGAAACTGACACTATTATTATGATTCTGATTTTACAGATGAGAAAACAGGATGAGCGAGATTGAACCAGTTGCCCAAGTTCACAGAGTTCTTAGGAGACCTAAGGACTCAGGCTCTGGAGACGGACTGACCAGGTTTGAATCCTGGTGACACCATTTATTAACTGAGTCTGTTATTGAGTTAACACGTCCATGCCCAGGTTCCTCATCTGTAAAATAGAAATGAGAAAGTACATATTCAATAAGTTTATTGAAAGCATCAAAGGAGATGCTGTATTTAAAGATAAGTCAACGGTGTCTGGCACTTATTAAGGGATCATTAAATGTAATTTATTTTTAATCCAAATGTTGTCTATTATGTCACAGGCATTCAGCAATGTCTTCTAACTATTTCATTTTCTCAAAGGGAAAACAGTCCTATAAGTACTTTGACTTTCCCATCTTCTCATTCCAGTCTACATAAGTAAAACCTAGCAGAGAGAAATCATTACTTAATTAGGACCCTAGCATTTAGAGGATCCAGAACATTGCTGAATAAGAGAGAAATGAATCTATAGGTTGAGTTTTCAAGACTACTTGGGAAATTCAAAAAGTATCTATCTCTCTAAGCTGGCATAATCATGAGCCATGTCTTTGACCTAGACATTGGTTGGCCACGCCAGCTTATATGTACTCCTTTAAACTTCGTATGACTCTAAGTGCCAGTCATATTTATTCTCTCCAGATGCAACATTCTTACTTCTTGAGGTGAAGTTCTTCTCTGCACTTCCATTATTTTGACAGTGACACCCAAAGCAGTCCACTATACGTTTAAGCAGTCCTCAGTCACTAGACTTGGCTTCCTAAACTGTAAACAGTATCTTGTAAGAACATGGAGTAGGTTGTTCACTTTCATTCACAAAACCACACTTTTTCTTTATGTTAATTCAAAGTTTAAATGTATCTGGGCTTAGGAAGCCTTCCTGATATGTTTACATATCTGTCTTCCCAGCAGACTATGACTCTTCAAGCAAGGAGATCTCATTTGATTCCTCTTTGTATATCTCAAAATTCACTTAGCACAGTTTCTGAATGTTGGCTGAATTAATTAATAATCAACCCTGAGTTTGTTTACCTGCACACAATAGATAATACCTTATCTATTCATAAGAATTGAGATACTCCAGTTAGGTTGTGAGAGCTTGAGAAAACAAAGTTTAAATGATGTCACTACAAAATCTTTATAACGTTGAATGTCATTACTCCATTGATGTCAAACTATGTTTAAAGAAAAATTTTCTTCATCTAGGTGTTGGACCTATCAAAAATCTTCCTTGTATTGGCTGGGCGCGGTGGCTCATGCCTGTAATCCCAGCACTTTGGGAGGCCAAGGCGGGCGGATCATGAGGTCAGGAGATCGAGACCATCCTGGCTAACACGATGAAACCCCATCTCTACTAAAAACACAAAATATTAGCCAGGCATGGTGGCGGGCGCCTGTAGTCCCAGCTACTTGGGAGGCTGAGGCAGGAGAATGGCGTGAACCCAGGAGGCAGAGCTTTCAGTGAGCCGAGATCACACCACTGCACTCCAGCCTGGGTGACAGAGCAACACTCCATCTCAAAAAAAAAAAAAAAAAAAAAAAAAAACTTCCTTGTATTAATATCTCCATGAAACTAAATAATGTATTATGGTTAATTTTAAGTAAAATGAGTTCTTTACCAAGGCCTGGACACATGGCCATGTTTTTCAGGTCTAAATCTTTAGAAATCAATTATATGGTCACATAAAGTTGCTTTATGAAAGCAGGGAAGCTAGAGTTCCTCAATAGCTAGAACTTTGGATAAAGCCATAAAATCCAAAGTAATAACATTGTAAACTAAGTTTTACAGATTTTCCACGTTGCTATTGCAATTCCAACACTTTAAAGTCCTCCTTTCCAATCTAACACACACTCAGCAAAAGAAATACTCTTAAAATAGCTTTTCACTAGAAGATAGATAAGGATTAGATTATGACAAGCCTAAAAAGCAATCAAAATATAATTGTAAACAGCTTTTAATATTTTAATAATATATGAATAAAATCTTCTTGCAGATAATATAATGCCTCCATCCCCAAATACTTCAAAGTAATAGCAAGGTGCTTTTAAAAAAAACTTGTTTCACTTGGGTAAGTATTTACTGAATATTTGATTAGTGCTAAAAATAAACAATAAATATATCCTTAATCAGTACTCAAATTTCTGGGGGGGGGGGAGAATTATTTATAGAATTCTAAAGAGCAGTATATCAACTGTCAACATGAATTTTCTTTCATCTAAATGGTGTAATAACCCTACTTTAATTATTGATTAATTCATCTCATTTTAAATTCCCTTGGCTTCTTAGACTAAAAGTGAGAAAGAAAGTATAAAGCTCCCCAAAAGCTGTGTTTTCAAATTACAAAACAGTATGTAGAATATAATATTTTTGTGACAAAAATATATCTATGTGCATAGAAACAAACTGTGGAATTATATAAACCCGTAAGTGAGGGGTAGATAACTCTGTGTGTAAGTTCCAGATGATTTTTTGTTTTCCTTTATCCTTATCTGTATTTTTCATTTTTCAACAACAAAGATATATAATTTTTATATATATAATTTATGTGATCTTTTGGAGTTACTTTTACAATATAAGGTGCCCAGGCATGGTGGCTCACGCTTGTAATCCCAGCCCTTTGGGAGACCAAAGAGGGTGAATCACGAGGTCAGGAGTCTGAGACCAGCCTGGCTAACATGGTGAAACTCCATCTCCACTAAAAATAGAAACAAAATTGCTGGGCGTGGTGGCAGGTGCCTGTTATCCCAGCTACTCAGAAGGCTGAGGCAGGAGACTCGTTTGAACCTGGGAGGCGGAGGTTGCAGTGAGCCGAGTTCGTGCCACTACACTCCAGCACTGGCAACAGTGTGAGACTCCATCTCAAAAAATGATAATAATAAAATAAAATATAAGGTAAAAAACAAATATGTTATGCTTTTTCTCCCAGCCGACTATAGATAGATGAACTCTGGTCTACGGAGTTGAACTGTCATGGGGGAGGGAATTTAAATAAAAACCACTTAGCAAATACATAACAGTAGCAATTTATCTAAATTTCCTGAGCTATCCCCTAACCTTCTTGTACTTAGCAAAAGTTTTGAAAATTAACAGTGTTTCCTACTTGCCCTTCAAAGCAGCGAACAGGACGCAATATTCAACTAAGTCTCATGTCTTCATTTCTGGAGGTTCATTTTCCTGACAAGTCTGGTTTTCAGGAAAGATAATCTATAAAAAAGGGTTCTTTGACCCAGCTCCCATTTGGGCACAGAAATAATGGTCCTTGTTTGTCAGGGAACCATAAAGAAAGGAATCAATAACTTTCATAAAGTTATTTTAGAGTGCAATTCTTTCCCCAAGTGCCCTTCTTCAGACAGCTTTGATAAACAATACCTTTTCTATTTGTTCTCAATTTAAAGTTCATGTAAAGCTCCTCATTCTGTCCCAAATAAAAAGGAGCAGAGGACACTCATCGTTAAGAAAAGATGTGAGACTTTGTATTTACATTAAATTCTCTCCTTTCAGGAGGAGCAAATACAGGTTAATTAAAAAACAAAATTGTGATCCACTTCCTGTTTGAGACCTCTTTCAAAGGCTTGTTTCATATAATACCCCCTTAAGAAGTTTCTTGTTTTACACATCAAAAACCTAAGTAGTTTCCCATTTCAACATCCTGGCATGATTACCTTCTACCTGATCTCCTCCTCCAGCTGTCTTAAAATGATAAACCTGAAGGCATGGCTCTAAGAGTATCAACTTGTATACAGAAACAACAGCGTGAATCACAGATGAAAAGATTGCTGCTAATTATAGCTTTAAAATGTCTTTGTGCAAGAGACCCTGAACAGCATAGTAAGTTAGCATCATGCTTTGGTAGAGAAGTCTTAGAACAGTGTAGTACCAAGGGTGGAGGCAGGGAGATGGAAAGAAAGGGACAAGCTACCTCCAAGTGCTTCCCAGGTCCTCCACATACTCATGATGGTACCACTTCTCACAGCGTCCTGTGAAACTGACATCATGACTCGGATTTTATAAATGAGGGAATGAGGTGTGAAAAGGCAGAGTGAATTGTTCAGAGCTCAGCTATTAATAGGAGCGGCTAGATCTGGGATTCAAACCCAACCTTTTTTTTTTTTTTTTTTTTGAATTCTGTGCTGTTATCATATAATATCAATAACAATGCCTTATATTGTATAGTCTTATCATTTCAAATCTCTCTTACTTCTACTCTCTGACTTTAACAGACTACCCAGGCAGGACACACTAGGGCAGTGCTACCTGCATTTACAGATAAAGGGACTGTGATGCTTAAGTGACTTACTTGCCCAGTACGTTCGCATGCCTGCAACAGCATACTCCCACCCTTCTTAATCTAACTTCCACACATCCTCAGGGTCTTAGTTGAAATATCACTTCCTCAGATTGGCCTTTTCTGCCTCCTTCACTTAGTAAATATTCCCCTACCTCATGTCTCAAAGCTCCACCTGCTTCCACAAAGCCAGGCTTAGTCCTCTCAGTTTCGTTTTACATAGGAAAAACAAACAAACAAGGACAAAGAGGGCACCTTCTGGTTTCCAGATTCTTTGGCATTTTCACATTTTTATTTCTTCCTAAAACCTTTGAGATAGATTTTATCATCTCCATTTTACAGACAAGGAAACCAAGGTTCAGAGAGGTTAAGTAATATCCCAAAGCTTGTAACTGATGATATTAATGCCTATATTTCAGCCAGTGTCCATTTGATTTTAAGGCTTATGTTTTCCCACCAAACCCACCTCCATACCCACAGGCTTGGTTTATGAACATAGGTTACACACCACACTAAGTCAGGTAGCAATGCTAACATGGTAGAATAAGTTCATTTACTTCTTAGCTTTAGGACCTTGCACAAATCTCTTAGCTTTTCTGAGTCTCTGTTTCCTCATATGCAAACTAAGAGTAAGATTGGACCCAATCAGGTGACAATAAAGATGAAATAAGCTAATGTACTTGTATCAGCACAGTGACTTGTCCTTAGGAAGTACTCAATAAATGTTAGCTATGAGCTTGGTCACTTGCCACAATCTAAGCCTGTTGATCATGGTATTTTCTGTGACAGAGGGAGTAGGTATAGCATTTAGACCTATAGAAAATCCCTGCTGGAATTTCCAGTTTCCAAGATAAGAAGAAGATAACTTTTCCATTGCTTAAATGTTGGTACATATTCCACTACTGAGTGCTATAGAAACTGTACTTCTAGAGTGGTACACACACATACACACACAAAATAGGATATCTTCAAAATATAGAATAAAATACCCAGAGAATGTGCTCCTCTTCATTCCAAATTCTGAAGCAATAGAAATACAGGTTCAGTTCTGTAACTGTTCTATTTTTTACACCCAGTTTTCCACTTGTTGTAACATAATCCTGTAATAGTGAGAGCCTGATCTAAGAGAACCCCAGTGACAGATTAACCATTATAAATTCCCAGAGATGTTAACCACAGAAGTTCCACTATGAGTAAAACATCTGCCTCATCTTTCCACTTTAAGTAATCCAGATATTAGGGAGACTTTACTGTAGCTTAAGCTTATAATTTTTTTTTTTTTTTTTTTTTTTTTTTTTTGAGACAGAGTCTCGCTTTGTCATCCAAGGCTGGAGTGCAGTGGTGTGATCTCAGCTCACTGCAAGCTCCCCCTCCCAGGTTCATGCCATTCTCCTGCCTCAGCCTCCCAAGTAGCTGGGACTACAGGCGCCTGCCAGCACACCTGGCTAACTTTTTGTATTTTTAGTAGAGACGAGGTTTCGCTGTGTTAGCCTGGATGGTCTCAATCTCCTGAACTCATGATCCACCCACCTCGGCCTTATAATTTCCTTCTTTCTCTATTAATTTAGCTCCCAGAGACTTCATTTCATATTCCTAAGGCAAATGGGCAGAAAAAAGTAAACATTCAAAATGTTTGCACATGAAATTAAATTATAGCTATACCGTTATCTCTCATATTAAAATTATTTATTTTCTTGGCATCTTCCTCCACTAGATCATTATCATTCATTTTATAATTAGTTTTTGACTTGTCTCTCTCCCTTCCTAAGAGTAGGGACAATTTATTTATATATAGGTAGCTTTGTATTCTTGTAGTGACTAAACCATAGCAGGCACTTAATGTTTTTGAATGAGTTGATGGATGGATAGATGGGCAAATATTCTCAAATTTAGAGAATTGCTAACTATTTTGTGATGTCATTGCTGAAAAGTCGGATACACGGATGACAGCATTCAGTTCAACATACTGCCCTTGAAAATCTTTGCTGCTGCAATGGCCATCTTCAACCTATGCTGTTTGAGATCTTGCCTTCTAGATTAATAGCTCAGTCAAGACCTTTGCTCTAAAAGAGTTTCTCTACTTCTGACTGAATGCCAGGCCAGTGCTATTGTGATCTGGCATGCCACAGCTGTGTCATATCATTTGAAGCTCTGCTGCATGTTCTCAATCCCTAAGTCTTCTTCTAGCCAGCCCCTTGGCCAGTTAAACTGACCATCCACTGAATGGTTGAGAGTTGTACTAACACTCGCATTCAATTAGGTTAAAGCCACATCCTACTAAATGTGTTTCTAAACCTGGCAGAGGCCCTGAGTTCAAGGTTTCATTGCCAGTGACTCAGCCTCATAATGTAACATTAACCAAGTCTCCTACATGAGGCTATACCATCTCAAGAGGCATTTAAAAATTTGCTTTGAAGACTGCTGGTTTAGAGGTGATTCTAGCATTTAATGAACAGGGGTCCTAAATGCTGGATGTCATAGGAGTAAGACATAACTGCACCAAGAAAAATTGTCCCACTTTCACATGACTTTCAAATGTCCAGTCATGCATGTCAGTGAAAAATCTGATTATATATCCTAACTCTATTTTACACATAAACCCAAAGCACTTTATCATAATGTAATAATATACACTGAATTATCCAGGGACTTAACTAGTCAAGGAAAGACTGTACTCTATTTTATTCAGAAATTAATAAAGATTATGAAAGACAATAGATACATATCTTGAAATATGTTCAATAACTACTAATATTTCCACAGATAACTAGTATCTACAAACATAA
The DNA here is from genome assembly GCF_037993035.2 of Macaca fascicularis. Lineage (NCBI taxonomy): Eukaryota > Metazoa > Chordata > Mammalia > Primates > Cercopithecidae > Macaca > Macaca fascicularis. The sequence goes on from NC_088379.1 coordinate 55,663,337, forward strand.
TTAAATGGAAATCCTAGAACATGGAAAGTCAAACAAATAAAATTAATTTTGCTTAATGGCAGACTGGCTGTATCTAAAGAAAACAAGAATATAAGTCAATACAAAATATCTAAACTGAAGCAGAAAAAAACAAAAGGATAAAAAACACAGAAAACAGAATTAGTGACACACGGAACACATTACAAAGTTTAACAAATGAGTGATTGAGTTCTAAAGACAAAATTACAGAAATGGGTGGAAACAAAATTTTTTTAAAATATGGTCAAGAATTTTCTAAAACTGAAGAAAAATATCAAGCCATAAATTCAAGAATTGCTATGAATATCGATCAGAATAATAAAGAAAACAACACCTAAGCACTTCAGAATAAGACTGCTAAAAACGAACAGCAAAGAGAAAACTCTTTAAAGCCACAGAGGGGTAGGAAATTATTTTCAAATAAGAATGCCAAAACTGATAGTAACTTCTCCACACACATTAAAAAAAAAAAGATGGAACTCAGAAGACAAATCTTTAAATTGCTGAATGAAAACAATCACTAAGAATTCTATACCCAGCACAAACACCTTTCAAGAATGAAAATGAGATAAAAATGTTTTAAATTAATAAAACCAGTGAGAATTTTTCACCTTTAGACGCAAACTAAAACAATATGAAAGGAAGTTCTCCAGGCAATAAGAAAAAGACTCTAAATAGAAACACAGTAATGTAGGAAGAAATTTAGAATAATAGGGTAAATATATAGGTAGATCTAAGTAATAACTATACAAAACGAAAATAATATCTGTTGGGATTTAACATATGTGTAAACACAAAACGCATAAAAACACACAAGATAGGAGATAGATGAAAAAACGGAGAATTCAAAGGTTATAGTAATGGCTGAGAAGAGGTAAATAAAATGATTCACACATGTTGTAATATCCAGGGTAACCACTAAAGGAATAGTAAAAGTGTGTTTAACTAACAAGCTAAGAATAATAAACTGAAATATTTAAAAAATAATGGATTGATTCAAAGACAAAAAGAAAGGGGAAAATATACAGAACAGGAGTAACAAATAGAAAGCAAATAGTAAGGTACATATAAACCTACTCAATAATTATAATGCAGGAACATGTTAAAAGATAAAAATTGTCAGACTGGATAAAGGCAAAGCGGTGGATCCAGTAACATGGAGAGCCATTATTATCAAGTATGAATTGAATGTCTTAAAGAATAAACCCCAATATGTGTATTTGTATATATTTATGCCTCATTCAAAATAGAATTTTAGACTCTAAATTCTTGAAGAATTCAAGGCATCAAGAATTTACTGAGGATCTATCACGTGGTAAGCAATGTGGAAGATATAGACGAATAAAATCTAACCCAGATACAGAAGACCACAACCTGGTCCTTCACATCTGCTCTTGATCTGGAAATATAGTTAAAGAAGCAAGATTTCTGAAATGATTAAGGAACAAAGCAAAATAAATAATTAGAGAGGGAACACAGTATAGAAAAAGAGCCATGGACCAGGAGTCAGAACCTGGATTCTGGCCCAGATTCTGCCTTTACCAAGCTGGGTAAACCAGATAAACCACCTCCCTGGGCTTCAGGTTCCTCCTCCATTAAATTTAGAGATTAGCCCACGTAGTCCATAATCCTGAGATGGATTACAAACTCAGGTAACTCTGAGTTCAAATGTAGTTCCCCAACTTAACAATTCCAGAACCATAAGCAAGGTAAGTATCTTGACCAAGCTTCCATTTTCTTTTTCTTAAAAAGAACAAAAATAACAAAATCAATCCTAGAGGAATGTAATGGGGATATATCAGATAACACATCTGAGATTCCTTAGCACCATGCTTAGCACTCACAGGGTAGAACAGAGGCTCTCAGACATCCATCCTTAGACCTTTCCTGTGCTCCAGACACATCCTGTATGACCTGTTTCTCAGAGAGGTCATCAATGTACACCCTCACATGGAATTTGTAAAGCAATTTATCATGCACTGGATTTCTTCCTTTGTGTGTATTTCAGTATATGACCACTACTAATGTGCAAACAAGTTAGAAAGAGTACCTTTCAAAATATGATCTCCACAGAGACACTGCTTTTTAAAAATCAAACACAAAAATCTCCCAAGCCACATTTTAAAATGTCATCACAAAAGTTGTATGCCAGCCAGGCACAGTGGCTCATGCCTGTAATCTCAGCACTTTGGGACGCTGAGGCAGGAGGATCACTTGGGCCTGGGAGTTTGAGACCAGCCTGGGCAACATAGTGAGACGCTATCTCGACAAAAAATAAACAATTAGCTGGGTGCGGTGGTACGCACCTGCAGTCCCAGCTACATGGGAAGCTGAGGTGGGGGGATTGCTTGAGACTGGGAAGTGGAGGCTACAATGAGCCGTGATCGCACTACTGCACTCCAGTCTGGGGAACAAAGTGGAACTCTGCCTCAAAAAACAAAAGTTATATGACCACACACATCCTCATAGCTACTATTTACTGAGCGATTATTACATACACATATATACACATGTATATTATTGGTGTAACATACATATTACATACATAGACGTATTGCATACATACATATACATGTGTATTTATATGTGACATTGAATCCTCATAAAAATACTATGAAGTAGTTATTACCGCTACTGTTTTTTTGTTTTGTTTTGTTTTGTTTTGTTTTGAGACGGAGTCTCGCTCTGTCGCCCAGGCTGGAGTGCAGTGGCCGGATCTCAGCTCACTGCAAGCTCCACCTCCGGGGTTTGCGCCATTCTCCTGCCTCAGCCTCCGGAGTAGCTGGGACTACAGGCGCCCGCCACCTTGCCTGGCTAGTTTTTTGTATTTTTTAGTAGAGAGGGGGTTTCACCGTGTTAGCCAGGATGGTCTCGATCTCCTGACCTCGTGATCCGCCCGTCTCGGCCTCCCAAAGTGCTGGGATTACAGGCTTGAGCCACCGTGGCCGGCCCTACCGCTACTGTTTTATAAAACAAGAACATAAAGAATGTCTGGACAGTTATCACACAACTGGTGAAGCCAGGATTTGAACATAGGACTGATTGGTGTCAAGGACCACGATCTTTCAAATGAAAAGTGATACTGGTTTCAGGAAGAACAGCTCTCACCAGGTTTGAGCCACTGATCAATAGATCTAATTGACTTGGACTGCCACTATTACCTCCACTGGAAGTGTTTGAGGAAGCTTTCCATAAAGCCACATGATATAAAATAATAATAATAATATAGTAACAAAACTGTACTACACAAAACTATTCAATCAACCTCTTTCATCTTGGCAAGTAAGAAGAGTATAAGAATTGCTTAGCTGCTTCTATTTCCATTTCTTGGGTTCAAAGCAGAAATATTATAGAAATATAATATTAAATGTAATATTATAGAAATCTAATTTCTAAGTCAGAGGTAATAAATAGGTTTTATCACACATGCCAGCCCTAAAAATAGTTATCTGAAGTGCTATGTTGAGGAGGATTCTGAAGCTCTGTTTGGCAAGTGAAATGGGAAAGATTACCGCTGTCTGCGCAGGCTCAGGGTTAAGCTGAGAAGAGGAATGGAAGTAGCTATACCATATGTTCCCATGTACTAAGCCAACGTAATCTACCCTAAAGTGTTGTTCACTACCGTCATTAGATTAATGAATTAAAGTAGAAAGAAAAGAAAGCTGCCTGGGCCAAAACCACCAAGATGCTCAACTTTAATGATCAACTAATCATCAACATTTTACTTTCCTTATTTTTCCATTAAGCTACTCAACTCTTTCCAGACATGTAAACCTTTCCTCATTCATAACTAGTTTACAAAATGGGCTTCTGTTCTGCATCAGCTATTTTTCCCAAGAACGCCCTGGCACCATGGGCCACAACTGGCATGTGAATTCAGCATCTTCACCCCCAGGGATGTGGATCCCATCCCCATTCCAAACCAAGAGGAAATTAACTGCCAGTTCTGATGGGGATGACATACTGACTCAGTACTCAGACCAAGCAATCCACTCCCGCAGTCAGCAAAATACACACTGGTTGTATTCTCTAACAACACAAAAATGCTTCATTCGATTTGCTTCCAGCCTCACTGTTTGCCAGGAAGCCACTGAAAAGAAGCAGGTATCAAGTGTCTCAGAGGAAGACCCTCCCAGGGTTCATTGTTAAATCCAGAGGCAGAACCCAGAGCAATTACACTTCTGGTACAATTACCAGCATCACGCACTCCCTGCCAAGTGAGGAGGCTTGGCAGCTGAATAATACAGCTTTCATTTTACATTTCCACTCCAATTAGCTGACAGTACTAGTCAATTGGCTGAATAAAACAAAATGCAGGGGAAGTTGAAAGGCCTCTATGTGGTTTGCAGAGCTGTGCCTTCAAGAACAATGATAAGATGAAAGGTACTGAAAAGCAAATTAGGAGACCCACCGCAACAAAAGGGCAGGCTGCAGACAACCCACAGGTGGGATGGATGGTTTAAATGGCGAGAGATATTTAAGCTCACCACCCATCCCACCTACTGTTTATTTTACTAATAGCAAGAAAATTAAATTGACGCCCCTGAACTTACTCACTGCCAGGTCTAGCTGGGACTTATTAGCATTACCAGCATATACATGCATAGGCAAACATTCTCCTGAGAACTTTTAGCCTTTCTTTCTGCCCTGCAGTCAACATTTACAGATACGTCGCTGTGTGCAAAGCCCCACTAATGATTAGCTGTTACGGAAATAGAGGACAATGAGTTTCCGGGGAAGTTCATGGGCTCACCGGTGACATGAAATGCACATGCATGAATTAAGCAGGAGACCACACAGTGGACAGCAAGGGAAGAGGGGGGCAGCCAGCAACTTTGAATAACTGGACCATTAAAACTTCCTGACCAGTGCCCGAATCCTAGTGAATCCTGCTGTGGTGTTCCAGTAGATTCCACAGGAGTCCTCCCAAGTTCTGGCTTGATAACTCCGTAACTCTTCCAGAGCTGAGCAGAATCAACCAGCGCCTTGAGCCCGGTAATACATAGTCCAGATGGAACCAGGGCAGAGCTCCACGGCTCTGCCCTGCTCACTCATAGTCTTCCAGAGCTTATACGAGGCTAATCACACACACTGTTAACAGGGAAAGTTCTATCTGGCCACGCTGAGGACAAACCTGAGACTTCCAGTACAGTTGAGGAATGATTCCATTAAAGACAGAGTGAACACTATAATTTGTTTCCTGGGCTTCATCCAAAATATACTATTTCAGTCTTTATCCATTTTTGGCCCCATGACTGACGCACAATATGGGACTTACAGGGGTGTTGTGACCTTGTCCCAAAGCCTCATATCAAATGTAGGAAAGAGGAAGTATTCATTAGCAAAGCAGGTTTGCTGCAAAACTCTCTGTAGAACAATGTGTCCTGAACCACATTGTTCAACACACACAGAGTGGTTTAATAAGAGCCCCATCTAAAAATGGGAGGATGGTGAGCCACACAATGCGAAGAATGAAATGAAGCCTGGCAAGGATACTTGGGTATTTGTAGAAAATAACAGCATTTGGGGAATGAGGATCCCTTCTAAGGCATACCAACAGGTTTATTTCTGAGCTAACAGCTCTTATAAACACGGAAAATGGCATCTTACTTAGCTGATCTGCATAAATAATGACAGAACATATGCAAATTTTTTAAAGTTTCTAATACATATGCAAAAAAAAAAAAAAACCCTCAGGTAATTTTACTTCACCTATCAATAATCAGCCCAGAAGTTGTTTACCATCAAGTTAGCTTTATGTACATACAGTATTTATAATAAGTAAAGATGTTTTACAGAGGAGGAAAAAACCTTAAAATACTAATGGATAACATTTAAGAAATTTGATATATTTAGCCTTTATAATAAATTCTATATTACCATTTCGTGAGTTAAAAAACATAACTGATTATATATCATCATTATTATTACTATTATTATTATTTTGAGAGAGTCTGGCTATGTCGCCCAGGCTGGAGTGCAGTGGCGTGATCTCCGCTCATGGCAACCCCTGCCTCCCGGGCTCAAGCCATCCTCCCACTTCAGCCTCCCAAGTAACTGGGACTACAGGTGCATGCCACCACATCTGGCTAATTTTTGTATTTTTTGTAGAGACAGGGTTTTGCCATGTCACCCAGACTGGTCTCAAACTCCTGAGCTCAAGCCATCTGCCCGCCTTGGCCTCCCAAAGTCAGTTGTGAGCCACCACACCCAGCCTGTAGTATTTTTTTAATAAACATGTGTTAATTTATTTAAAAAGAAAGAAAAAGAAAAACATGCTACTAGCATTCTTGAAATTTTCATAGTAACATTCATAAGAAATGTCCATATTCTTGGGATGAGCTGCTAAATAAAATGGCTAGAGAGAGTAGGTACAATCAAAGGCTGTACTAGTCTCACTCCTTCGGATTAGAAGATTTACTGTCTGAACGGACTGTAATATTTTATTGTTTTGATTGTTCTATTAATGAAATTAGATTATACAGAACATGAGAAATGTGCTAAAATTTTCTCCATTTGGTACCTTTTCCACAATACAGAAAAATCGCCACTACAGGTAAGAACAAGATTGTAGCTGTACTCAGAGTAGACAACATATTTTTTGAGAACTGCCTGGACTTGTCTCAGCCTAGACATTGTGGGCCATTTGGTCTCTGTTGTAACTACTCAACCATGCAAACTCAACTTTGTCAACGTTGTAGAGAAAAAGCCACAGACAATATGTAAATAAATCAGCATGGCTATGTTCCAATAAACCTTTACTTAGGGGTACTGACATATCATTTTCATGTGTCACAAAATACTTTTCTGATTTTTTAAACCATTTAAAAATGTAAAATCCATTCTTGGCTGAATTTGACCAATCATAGACTAAATTTGGCCCACAAGCTATCGTCTGCAAACATCTAACCTACTGCATCAGAAAAAGCAGAAGAAAGTATGAATCAACAAAATAGGTTGTGTCTGTATCATTCAAAGGGATAAATGAGAGAACATTGTTGAGGATTCTGGTCAATTTGGAGATGATAAAATGAGAGGAGTCTTCAAAGAGTTAATCATCTACTCCAGTCCACATCACTCCTGCCCTCTGACTCTTGAGCCTGCTGATAAAATTCCAGCCCCCATACCTGTCCTTGAGTTGCACTGGAGGATATGTGACTAGCAAGACTGTCATCCCCACTGTCAGTGAGAATGATGGGCCTTCATTACCTGATTCTAGACTGAAAAGAAAAGTATTAGTACTTGGATACCTGCCTATCACAGAGCAAAGCAAGTTATTTTCTGCAGAGAAAACAAAAGGAACTAACTTCTGCCAATGAAAAAATCCTTCACGAAATTTATTATCTATGGAGAGGCAGCAAAAATAGGCCCAACAAAATGTTAAGTTCCAAATTTGTAGCAGCGAGGCAATTACTTATCCTGACATCTCAAGTAAACTCTGGAGAAATCTCAACCTTCTCAACAAAGTTTATTATTGTTTCTCAAGGATGAAACAGGTATCTTACACAAATATATTTTAAATTCAACATGTTATTTAGATGCTTAATCAATCTGGTCTGGCAGGTGGTTCTTTTCAAAGCTTTTTAAAAATACACTTTTGTTTAGTAATATGTATTATCTGCCCTAGAAACTGGCTGATATCTCCATTACACATGATCAATTGTTGCTATGTCCAAAAGAAAAAGCAATTAGGAAATATATTATTTGTGGTTCTACTTCCACTGTTTATAAGCAGATAATACATTTTTTGTTGTCTTAAAAAAGTTTCAATGTTTTGATTTTCTAAAATAGGTCTTTGGTGTGAAATAAAACATACTCATGAAAATTCAAATAGAATTCATTTGCTAAAAGACAAAAATGGCCTTAAATGAAGTAGAACTTCATTCTTAAGCAAACAAGTAATTCACTCTGATAATAGATGTATAAGTAGAGCTGCAATTCACTGATATATTAATAGATCTTCCCTAATAAGAACATTAAATAGCATTTGGTTTATAGCATGAAAAAATAAAATCATCTCCAAGATGAAAAAGAGAAAAACCAGCAAAAGAATATAATTACCATAAAAGTACTTCCTGAATTATATTGGAGCTGAAATCCCATATTAGGGAAAAATGAACCCTAAAACATACCATGTTCCCTCTAATAAGAATAGAAAGAAATGTGTCTTTTGTAAACTTCAAGTTCATTTTTTGTGAATTGAAAGGATAAAGAATTTGTTTTAATGATCATTTCTTAAGAAATATCACATTTTATATTTGGAAAATCACACAAAGAAGGCAGACTCAGAATATTTGGATGCAAGCAACCTACATGTGTCACCTTCTCACTAATCTCCCAAACCAATTGATTTCTTGTCCCTTCCCACAGGTGACAAGCAGGTGGGTCTGGGTTTGGAACAGTACTGGATCAGCATTTGTTTCAATACCCCTGGGAAGACTGGTTTGACTGATTCTGGGGCTAACTCTGCAATTTCAAGAGTAGGGCCAGAATGACAGTGGATCCAAATATTCTACAGAGTAGTTCTCTTAGATCAGCCATTAGACAAGATCCAAGAGCTAGGTCAGAACCTAGGTTTCAATCAGATATCATAAGACAAACAGTATGTACTTGACAATCCATCTCCACACAATCTGCAACTGTCCACTCCTGGCTTGTGCTGCAATGCTTACATAATGAACTGCATTGCACTTGGGAAATACATAGTCTACTCTTCTCCAATTCAGAATAGGTTGAACAAATCACAGCACATGTGAGCATATTTCCAGATATACCCCAGACTTTCTACCCTCTATGCACAAAAAGAGAGCTTTAGGGTAGCCTAGTGTGCTGTATTTTAAGCATAGACCCTTCTAAGATAGTTCCCCTCTCCCTATGTGTGTATTCTCCAAAACAATCAAATTTCTTAAGAGTCCAAGAGAGGAGAAACCAGGATGGACAGAATTATCATACTTCATTTGGTAAAATATAAACATAAACACAACTAGTGTGTGTATGTGTGTCAGAGAGAGAAGGAGAGAGAGAAAGAGGGAGAGAGGAAGAGAGGAGAGGAGAGGAGAGGAGAGAAGAGAAGAGGAGAGGAGAGGAGAGAAGAGAGGAGAGGACTGACTAAAAAACTTAAATTTCTCATCAGTTCTGCCAGGCCCCTGACATTGTTCCAGCCTCATCCCTTACGTGTCCTTAGTCATACTGGTCTTCTATCATCTCCTTGAACATACTCTCCTGTGGCCATGAAGGTTTCTTTTCTCTGACACAATCTCTCCCTTCTTCTCCTGACCCAGCTCCTCTCACTCTTAAGATTCCACCTCCTCATCCAAGTCTTCCCTGACTGCTCTATCCAATGTAGGCCCATATTATTCTCCATCACAGCTTCCCATTTCGCTTCATGGCACCAAAAACAACTGGAAACCATTCTGTTTATGTCTGCTTCACTCCCTGGAAGATAAGGGCCTGAGAGTAAGAACAGTTTACTGCTGAACCCCCAGGGCCCAGAACTGCAGATATTTGTGGAATGAGAAAATAAACTATGGCCCGTTCCTCTCTCCTTCCCTATTATCCGTATTATCTATAACAGTGAGGGTTTCCAAGAAATAGATCACTCACCAAATAATATATTCTTAGTTGGCTCATTCATGAAATCATTCCCTTAGGCATGTATCTATGCACTGATTTAATTATTTATAGTGAATATATGTTGAGCTAAGTTCAAACTATGGAAAGAAATGCAGCAAAAGAGATATGGGTTGTGTTTGTGCATCTTGACCAAAAATGCAAAGAATAATAGTTATATTCATCTATACTGAGTTAATTTAAGTGGGAACATGGGCCAGATATTTGCAAGAGAAGCCTTCTGGGGCAAATCTAGACAAGTCTGAGTTATAAACCATTTCATGGGAAAGAACAACTTTTTGTTTCCCTTCCATTTAATTTTACTGTGTTCATTCATTCATTCATTCATTCATAAGTATCTACCAAGCACATTCGATGTCCCAAGCACTGTGCCAAGTGGTGGCCACAGATGTTAGGGAAAGAAAAAGCCCAGGATCTGTGAGAAATTACATAGTATTACAGGTTCTACAATAACAGATTAGGAAAGGACTCAACCAATGAAAGACACCAACTGTAAAAAGCACTAAATTCCAGAACAAGGAAAGTTTTCACTAAAAAATATTTTATGCACACCCACATTCATAGCAGCATTATTCACAATAGCCAAAAGGTGGAAGTAACCCAAGTGTCTGTCAACAGATGAATAGATAAACAAAATGTAGTCAATACATACAATGGAATATCACTCAGCTTAGGAAGGAGAGTTCTGATACATGCTCCAAATTGGATGAATCTTGAGGATATTAAGCTGAGTGAAATAAGCCAGTCACAAAATGATAAATGCTGTATGGTTCCACTTATATGAGATACCCAAAGTAGTCAAATTCATAGAGCGAGAATAGAATGGGGGTTGCCAGGGGATTGGGGAAGAAGGAAACAGGGAGTTATCTAATGGACATAGAGTTTCCATTTTGCAAGATGAAGAGTTCTGTGGAACAACAATGTGAATACACTTAACACTACTGACCTGTACAGTTAAAAATAACTGGCCGGGTGTGGTGGCTCATGCCTGTAATCCCAGCACTTTGGGAGGCCGAGGCAGGCGGATCACGAGGTCAAGAGATCAAGACCATCCTGGCCAACATGGTGGAACCCCATCTCTACTAAAAATACAAAAATTAGCTGAGTGTGGTGGCATGCACCTGTAGTCCTAGCTACTTGAGAGGCTGAGGCAGGAGAATTGGTTGAACCCAGAAGGCAGAGGTTGCAGAGAGCAGAGATCGCGCCATTGTACTCCAGCCTGGCGACAGAGCAAGACTCCATCTTAAAATAATAATGATAATAATAATAATAAAGACAGTAAATTTTATGTTATATGTATTTTGCCACAATTAAAATGTTTTTAAAACAAACATGTTATAGACCAGGGTGAAGTTACACAGTATGTCTGAGATAGGCATCAGGTATACCCCAAACCTCACTTGTTTCTGCACCTTGACACTTATCATCCAGAAAGGCAGGTTTACCAACTGGCTCCTGATTGACTGCTTTAGAGATGGGGGGAAAGGCACCTTTGACATAGTCATTAATCTCCAGGAACACAGACTATGGTCCTAGATCATAACAACTGGGAGGACAGCTTTTGTGCAAAGAAGGCTGGTTTTTGTCCCCTAATTCCATGACAAAGGCCCTTCAGTTCATCCAAGGTTGTCAAGATAGGACTGGCTAGTAATGTTCTGGGCATGGAGATAAATTAAAATAAACAGCCAGCAACAGCCAGGTAAAGCTGCACAACTCACTTGCACACAGTACAGGGCTGTTTTTCTCAGTTATGCATGAGTAAATTAATTGGCCTTGGCACAAGCAACCTATTGGCTTGAGGGAAATTTCTGCTGTAAAATCAAAAACACTTTTCACAGGCAGGTCTCAAGAAAATCTGAGAGGTACCCACAAACTGTGCTGCTTTTATCAAGATGTATGTAGGATGTTCAACTATAATGAAGGAATTGCTTTAAAAATTTCCAGCTAAAAAATTAAAAATGGGAAAAGCAGATGAAGCAAGATTGGCAAATGTTAACAGTTCTTGAAGCCAGATGAAGGTTACATGTGGTTCATTATGCCATTCTCTCAACTTCTGTGTTTGCTTAAACATTTTTCAAAAGTTGATTTATGTGTTAAACGTGCATGTGGCAAAACAATTTATGACAGGCTTGTTGATAACTTCAAGACAGATACAGAATTTAGATTATTCCTAACCCAACAAGATGCTATCGGGTTAAGCAAGAAGATTTATGACTGATAGAATGTAACAGTACCTTTGCCTAAACAAGTCATAGAACACAAGTGTACTGGCTAGGAGATGGAGCAAGATTTAAGAAAGGAGACATTTTTACCCTCTTACTCCTCTGCTGTTTTCAGCTACATCAATCCAGTCTACAAAAGGAGCCACAGCAGAAAAGTCAGCTCCTCCCATCAAATTCCCCAGAACCAACTACTTTCCTGAAGATGCACAGACCTTACTCCCGAGTTACAGCTCCATGCTAAATTCAGTGGCAACCATAAATAATGAACCTACCACCTATTAAAGTTATCTGTGCACATTTGAGACCCAAGAATTATACACAAGTGTTTCTAACTTGAAAAAGCACCCCACTTGTAGGTGACTAACTTTTGACCTTGGCAAGTCAGAGAGGTGATGACCAGTGAAAACTGAACAAAAGCAATAGAGAAAAATGTTTTCCTGCCCAAGAAGAGCACTCAGTTAGTGTTTGCGGAGTTAATGAATTTAAAAAATTATTTAAAGCCATTTTGGGCAACTGTCTACCAACTTCTTTTTCTCTGTAGTCTCCATATTTGATACAGAATCCAGTTAAAAAAAAAAAAATCACCCTTTAAGGGTCCATATTCTCCTAGCAGTCAAGTATATGTCTTATACATTTTAATAATATTTGTCCAGATTACAAAAGCTCTATGTGCTTACTCCAGAAAACGTAGAAAATAAGACAAGAAAAAAGACCCCAAATAGCTACTGTTATAATTTTGTTTCCTTCACTTGTGTTTTATAGAGACAGACAATAAAGAAATGATGTCCCAGGCTCTTTTGCTGCAGGTGTGTTCACCTGACTGCATTTTAGCCAATGGCCAAGTCAATGGAAATAGTGTGTGTAACTTCTGGGTCATGCCCAAGTGGAAAGCACTTGAAGGAATGATAGAAGGAAGAGAAATATGTTCACGTTCTGCCCTTTCTCTTGCAATGCAAATGTGGGGACAAACCTTGTTGATCATACAACCTTGAGGGATGTATGGATCTACAAAACAGAAGGAACTTGGGTCTCCAAAATTGTGGAGTCACATTCTAATCATGGTAGGCCACTTAGATCTTTCCCTTCAGGATGGAAATACTCCTTCTCCTCCCAGCTGCCAGGATTGTGGGGGAGGAATTGCTTGTGGCTGAAGAGGTCTGTGTCCCACAATATTATTTCTCCCTGGATCAGCCTGCATCCAGAGACTAGTCCATAAAGAGGTGCAAAACCCGGGCTCCTTTGCCTAGATGCACGGCCAACTAGGAGTCACCATCCCAACTCCAGAGCTCCCATGTGATTGGCTGAAGCCTCTGTTGTGACTGTGTCACAATGCACCTTCTCTCTCTGCTCAACTTTGCTTCCCTGATACTCATAGTGTTTTCCCCAAGAACACTCTCCAATAAAACATTTATATATCAATTTCCATTCCAGAACTTATTTCTCAGGGAATTCAACCTTAGCACATAAGCCACTGTTATTTGCTAAGTCACAGTAAGTAGAATATATATTTCAGTGAATTCAAGTACCTCTTATGTGTTAAGCTCAGTGTTGGAAATTCTAAGTTGACATCACATGTTCAACCCTGTGAGTGTGTGAGATGTGGTATAGTAAAAGGCATGAACATAAGGAATAAATAAGTGCATTTATGGAGACTTTTCTATCCCTAGGTTTGCTCCACACCACTTTCAAAGAAGTAAAACTCAGGTTTGCTTCCAAATCCTAATATCCTTGCATTCTTATTCTCTGCTTGCCTTGGGACAGACCTTTATTGCCTTTGTGCAGATGATCTATTCAGACTGACTTCTTTGATTTACCAGCCTCTCCCTTTCTTAAGCTCCTTTGACTTGGTTTTGGGGGTACATGCATAGTCCACATCTTCAGACAAGAGGCCCTACTACCCCAGGCCTACAGGAAGGGAAGAGGCAACGCACAAAATGCAGCGAATGCAAGAGGAAGGAGGTCACAGAAGGTTCCACAGAGAAGGTAACGTTTTAGATGAGACTTGAAGGACAAACAAGAATTTGCAAAGGTGACAATTTTCAAATTTTACATACTTTTTAAAAGTATTACTTAGCCAGCATTCACTGCAAAATTATTCACAATGGCCAAAATGTGAAACAACCCAAGTTTCTTCAACAGATGAAAGATGAATGAATGCATACACACACACACACACACACACACACACACATATACACACACACACATATATATACATCCAATGGAATATTAGTCATAAAAAGAAATGAGGTTCTGATACATGCTACAACACAGATGAACCTTGAAAATATACTACATGAGATAAGCCAAACACAAAATGGCAGATCTTGTATGATTCCATTTATAAAGTATCTACAATAGGCAAATTTTGAGAGAGAGAGAAAGTAGATGAGGGGTTACCAGAGGTGGAGGGAAGGGAGAGTGGAAAGTTACTGCTTAATGGTTACAGGGATTCTGTTTGGGATGATTTAAAAGATTGAGAAACATATAATGGTGATGGTTGCACAACACGATGAATGTAATTAATGCTATTGAATTACACAGTGAAAATGGCAAATTTTATGCTGTACACATATTACCACAATTTTTTTAAAGAGGGGATTACTTAATGTCAGAACTTTACTTGAGTCCAAGTCCAAGGAACAATTTGATGAAGTGAAACAACTTTCTAAGCTCCTGGGCCCATGCTGGGTGGTCCAGGTGAACAGCCCTTGGAAGGCAGCTAGAGGGGACAGGGGCTCAGACAAATGCTTGCCAATCTTGGCTTTCCCCACGCCTTCTCCATGGATCTGTGTTAGCCCAATGAGCACACAAGTTCCAAGGCCACATTTTAGTCATAGCCCCTTTTATTGGGTGTCAGAATCAGCCTCCTGCCTCCCTGCTTTTTCAATGGCCGTATATAAACTTTCACAAGTTGACTTCTTTTTAAAAATATATCAAAGGATGACATTTTTCCATAGGGTGGATAGGTGCACCTGTCTTCAGTGCATGGCTCAACAATACTTTTACACATTTAGACAGTCTTGCAACCACCACACAGGTTTCCATAGATAAACTTTCCAACACCCAGAAGTTACCTTCATGTCCTTTCCCTGTCTACAACCCATCCCCTCCTGAAATAACCCTTGCCCCAACTTCTATAAATATCTATTAGTTATGTCAGGCAATTACTTTCAAGAGGAAACTTCTCACTATAATGTAAGCACTTGGATATCCACACTGCCTTTCTTTGCCAACAATTACCATCTTTCCCTATGGGGAGGCCATGATGTCCAACACCATATGCACACAGGGAGGAGAATGCTCACACCTCAGTAAAGGGAAATGAAGCCTCGGGGGCTGTGGACATGGGGTGCCCATAAACTCCCCATGTTGCACAACCAGGAAGAAAGTAGCTTACTGCTTCTCTGGAGGCACTGCCACCTAACAGGGCCTGTGATTTTATAACTTAACAACCATTGATTTCTGCCAGGAGCTCCAACACCTACAATTCCCCTGTTCTGTGATGATTGTACAGACATGGATAATTCACTTACCTTCTCTGTCTCAGATGCTGCCATACAAACCTATTTTCCATAATTGTATCATCCTTCTCATAGTCAAGGGCAGGACAATGACACATGAACCATCCCTATGGCCCCAACTTCTCAGGGCATGCAAGTGTCCCTGAGATA
Source organism: Macaca fascicularis (assembly GCF_037993035.2). NCBI lineage: Eukaryota > Metazoa > Chordata > Mammalia > Primates > Cercopithecidae > Macaca > Macaca fascicularis. The sequence goes on from NC_088379.1 coordinate 55,678,881, forward strand.
TGAAAAGCTTGGGGCGGAGGAAGGCAAAGCAAAAGCTGACACTCTGTGCAAGTCAGGAAAGCCCGAAAATATAACTGTCATTTATTACAAATCAGGGCACTTTCGTAAGAGATGTGTGTCTACTCACTACGCACCAGACACTGTATTTGGTGCTGAGACTCCAAAGTGATACAGACCCAGGCCCGATAGAGTCTGGTGGGAGAATAAACAGTACATTTAAATACAAAGCTTATCACAGTGGCTAATTTACATGCAAGGTGATACAGGCTATCACCAAGGTATGAGTGGCTTAGAATGAGAACACAGAGACCAGGGCCTTCAGTCCAGCTTTGGGGAAACAGACTTCTGGGAGGTGGTCCCAGATTAAGTCTGGAAGCTATTAGACAGATTAAATAAAAGAGAGTTGTGAGGGCTAGGGAAGAGGGAGGGAGGGAGAAGCAGCTGTTCCAGGAAGAGGAAGTGCAGGAACACAGGTCCTGGGGTGTGAAGTGGAATAGCAGTGTGCTGTGTGCTACCATCACATGAAGGGTGAGGGAGACTAGCAAGAGATGATGAGGCAGGTAAGGAGCTCAGCAGAGGCCAGGTCAAGAAGAGTAAAGAGCTTGGGTGACTCTGCTAGTTGAACCCCAGACAGGACACAGCCTGAGAACCGCAGGAACTCTGGCACAGGGAGCTGAAGAGTGCAGAGTCAACGGGCTGTTCTGGCTTTGTCAGTTCATTTGAGAGGCAGGTCAACAGTAAAGAAGGTAAATGAAATTAGCCTCCTTGACAATTTACTCAGGATCAAATACTCCTTTTAATTAACAGCAGTTATTTTCAAAGGTCAGTTTCAATATGATCCTGCTGCTATGATCCTTGCAGTAATAGATGAGTTAGCCAGGGAAATCCTGACAGTTTAAGGATCTGCCCTCAGAACCACAGAAATGCACAAACCTCAGAGAAAAGGGCAGAAAATAGATGGCTCACTCCAACTGGGGACCCAAGGGAAGTGTAAGAGATAGACTGTTGACAGAGGTGTGGGTAGGGTAAAGGAAGCCCCACGCAAACAGAGATAGCCATCAGCACCACCAGGTCTGAACAGATGTAAAGGAGAACAGTTCCAGAGCCCAAAAGAGCTGTGGCCTTTTGGGGACAGAGAAAGCCACCCAACCAGAGGGAGCAAGCTGGGGGAATAAATAGCCCTACCTCACTCTCCTGCCACCCCTCAGTCTCCTGTGGTGTCTCCCATTGCTTACGCCCAACTGGAAGCCAGAGGGGAAGGGGCCCACCAGTGCATGCAACCTTCAGGGTTAACTACTGAAGAGAGCAAACTCTCTGTGGTGCTTTTGGAGCATGAACTTCCATATATAATGGGTATAAAAACTACAATTCATTTTCCTCTTTTCAGTATGACCTAAACTAGGTATGAATTTTCTGTAAAAAGAATGATACTTTGTCTTTTTTTGTTTTTTTTAGATGGGGTCTTGCTCTGTTGCCCAGGCTAGAGTGTCATGGCATGATCACAGCTCATTGCAGCCTCGACCTCCCTGGCTCAAGAAATTCTCCCACCTCAGCCTCCCATGTAGCTGGGACCACAGGCATGTGCCACCACACCTGGCTTATTTATTTATTTATTTATTTATTTATTTATTTATTTATTTATTTTGTAGAGACAGGGTCTCACTTTGTTGCCCAGGCTGGTCTTGAACTCCTGGACTCAAGTGATCCACTCGCCTTGGTCTCCCAATGTGCTGGGGTTACAGGTGTGATCTGATGCACACAACCCCTAGAATTCTATATTGTATGAACTTAGGAAAAGTTATGGAAAAATATGCAAAGTTTTAACATCATCTTGAATACTTGTTATAATAAGCGTGTATTACTTTTTTGATAAATTATAATGTAGAAAAAATTTAATATAAGTAAATAAACAATGAAGTTTTGAAAAACAGTTCTACTATTTATTTAACAATAAATAAAAATTTATTATTCCTGAGACTTTCCAAAACACTTTGCATTTCTCTAAATATGTCCTTTATTTCCTGAAGTTTTGATTGTTTTCTATTTATGTCATTTCACTGAAGATTTCTGTCCTTATTTCTTGTATCATTTTTTCTATTTCCTTAAATTGCACTTCACCTTTCTCTGATGCCTCCTTGATAACTGACCTTCTGAATTCTTTTTCTGGCAATTCACAGATTTCTTCTGGTTTGGATCCATTGCTGGTGAGCTAGTGTGATTCTGAGGGGGTGTTAAAGCACTTTGCTTTGTCATATTACCAGATTTGTTTTTCTGATTCCTTCTCATTGGGTTGGCTATGTCAGAGGGAAGATCTAGAGCTCAAGGCTGCAGTTCAGATTCTTTTGTTCCAGGAGATGTTCCTTTGATGTAGTACTTTCCCCCTTTTCCTAGGGATGTGGCTTCCTGAGAGACAAGCTGTAGTGATTGTTATCTCTCTTCCTGGTCTACCCACCCTGTTGGTCTACCAGGCTCCAGGCTGGTACTGGGGCTTGTCTGCACAGAATCCTGTGATATGAACCATCTATAGGTCTCTCAGCCATGGATACCAGCATATTTGCGGTGTCTCCTGGGTCCTACAGGAGCTATCCACTTCCTTCAGAGGGTATGTGGGTTCTCTAGGCTTTCCTGGTTTCTTCCTGTAGTAGTTCTGGAGCGAAGGTTCACAATGGGAGTCTCCACACACAGCTCTGTCTGTCCAAGTGGGAGCTGCAATCTAGTCCTGCCTGCCGTCCGCCATGATCAAAAATGTATCCATGAAATCATGTCTTCATTCTAAAAGACCTGAATTGGGAAGGTTTGAAGGCGCATTTTGCCTCATGTATTTACTCACCCTGCAAAGGACCTTGAATGCAGAGGAAAGAACATCAGATTCAAAGAAGTTGTAAGAGCTTGATTTCTCAATCTGTAATCCTGAGACCTGGATTCTTCTCAAACTGCTCCCTGTAACTTTGCTAATTACTTTAGCTCAGTGACCTATTACAGTTTCTTGACAAGTGAAATAAAATAATAATATTTGCCTCATAGATGATTGAGAGGATTATGAAGCCTACTAGAAGCAAGTATTTATCATGACTACATCTCCCTCTTCCCCTTTAAAAACAAGAACGTTTAGATCAGTATTTCTACATTATTTTTGAAATATGTAGAGGAACCATGATTATACTTTTCCATCTAAATGGAAAAAAGTACTTTGCTTTAAAAGCTTCTCTATATCTGTAGCCCTAAATATTCCTTACAAACTTTAATTTATCTGAGACAGCAATTTAAAAGTAATCACAGGTTCTCATTTAGTCTCAGATTTGGGAGTATTATAGTCACTTTGGCAAGACTGACTTCTGCTGCATTCTTATTCTCCTTGGATTAGTCTCCAAAAGAATACAACAAAAGAAGAAGAAAAAGTTTTAATTGAAGTAGTGTAGGACATTCCATTTCATTTCCAGACTTTGCAAGGATTGGATTACAATGCTTAATGGGTGGCTTCAGAGAAAAGTCCTTCCATTTCTCAATGAAGGCTTTAAACATCATAGTATTCACTGCAGTCCTTTGGTGGTAACTATGCATTTGGCATAATTTTTAAAAGTAGCTTTATCTCAACTGGTGGCTATTTTAAAAAGAGCTCCACCTGAGCACACTTCAGGATAACAAGGCCCCATTGCCACCAGCCAGAGCTTTCAGAAAGGTCACAATCACCTGTGGCAGCAACTAATAAGGGTGGAACCATTTCCACAAAGGAAGCAGGAAATTCCCAAGAGCAGAAAGAGGGACAGCAGGTCCCAGGCTTTGTCTTCTACTCCATTAGTCTAGAAGTCAGTTGGCCAAAACTTCGCACGTAGTTAAGTCATCTATAAAATGGGTTCGACTAAAATTTCCCCAGGTCCCCTTGAATGCCACAATTTTAGGATTCTTCCCAGCCATTCCTCTTAAAATGCTTAAATAAGTTGATTGTTTAGTTACCCTGATAAAGAAAAGATGAAATATGAGGGACCATTTGCACAAGAGGTGTATTCTCACAAATATTATGTGAACTAACTTTTCTAAAGGGAAATAATATAACTACAGTATTATAAAAACACCCTTAGGGATGGTATGGTTGTTTGCTAAGGCTGCTGTAATACATTGCCACAAATGTAGTGGCTGAAAACACCTAAAAATGTATTATTTTATGGTCCTGGAAGTGAGAAGTTTGACATTGGTTTAGCTGGGCTAAAGTCAAGGTGTCGGCTGGTCAGGTTCTTTCTGAAGGCTCCAAGGGGAGAATCTGTCTCCTTGCCCTTCTAGCTCCAAGTGGCCCCCTCTATTCCTTGGCTCACGGCCCCTTCCTCCATCTTCATGGCACATTATTCCAGTCGTTGCTTCCATTATCACATCATCTTCTCCTCTGTAGTATAACTCCCTCTGCCTCCCTCTTTAAAGGACCCCAGTGATTACATGACTGGGCCCATCTGACTATCCAGGACACTCTAACTCCTATCTCAAGATCCTTATCTCAATCCCATCTGCAAGGTCCCTTTTGCCACATAAGAATTACACACTGTTCTATGTGACTGAGATATGAACAACTTGGGGCCATTACTCAGCCCGTCACAGGTAGCATGTTTGTGATTTTCAGTTTGAAAATATTAAGTTGTCTGCTAACTACTGCCTTTAGAATTCCGTATACAGTGGATGAAAGGTCTGTCCAAGAACCCAGCAGACCCTTTTCCTCTTCCTTTCTCAGGCTTCCTCTCAAGCAGGAGGGGCAGAGGCTGCCCTGGCGAAACAGGCGTCATTCAGTTACAGTGAGAGGCCAGACTGCAGTGAGTAGTCTTAGCAGTCTGAGCCAGACCTGCCACAGCAAAGGCAGCAAAATATGCCTTTGTTCTCTCCCCGCCCCTCTTCCTGCTGCTGCTCCCAGAGGCCCCTCTCAGAGAGGAAGCTTAGGTTTTAATCATCACAAGTTCTCCAGGCCACTGGGCCAGCCTTCTGCACTATTTTAAAATTTCTCTTTTCTACTCCCAACCTGACAGTTCAGCAGTAACTAGATTACACATTGGTTAGAGTTGCTGATTCAAGTAATTCACATACAGATTTGAAAGAACATTTCTCTTTCAGAGAGATGTTTTATTACACCGAGAGAGTCTAGGCTGGACGCAGTGGCTCATGCCTGTAATCCTAGCACTTTGGGAGGCCAAGGTGGGTGGATCACTAGAGCCTGGGAGTTCAAGACGAGCCTTGGCAACAAAGTGAGATCTTTTCTCTACAAAAAATTAGCTGGGTCTAAGTAGTGGCACATGCCTGTGGTCCCAGCTACACAGGAGGCTGAGGCAGGAGAATTGCTTGAGCCTATGAGCTCCAGGCTGCAGTGATCCAAAATCACACCACTGCACTTCAGCTTGAGCAACAGAGAAAGGCCCAGTCTCAAAAAAAAAAAAAAAAAAAAAAAAAAAGGAAAGAAAGAAAGAGGAAGAATCCAAATGGTTGGGATGACTACCCTTTTAACTGCTCTTCTCTTTCAGTGGCGCTCCATCCCGTGTCACTCATGGACTCAACATTACATCTGACTATTGTCAGGGACTCCTATTCGCACCTCAAACTCCACCACCCAGCAAGTCCCCTGGAGCTTAGGAAACAGAGCAAAACGCAAATGCCCTTCATCGTGCATTTGGGGACTTCCTAAGCAGAGTCTCCTTAACAACTATGCCCTGCTGGAAACTAGTATCTGTCGCTGATCCCCAAAAATATAGAAAAAAAGTGAAAAATGTAAGGAAGAAGACACGGCTCAAAACATATCAAGTCGTGCTTAGAAGTTTCCCATAATTTGCTTTCATTGTAGTGATGTCTTTTATTCTTTTCACTTAAAAACTCCAAATCAGACATAACATTTTGAATTTTAAAGAACACACAATCCAAATAGTTCAGAGTTAGTCAATATAAATGGTCTTCTCCATATGGTACACTTTGTGGACTATGAAAAGGGGGGAAAATCCCTGGTAAAAGCAAGATTTATAAAGCTTCATACTAATGATCCCAAAAATCAGTCCAGACATTCACATTGGTTCTTGAAAATGAACCAAATAGCCCTTAAATCTCTTTGATAATTATGCCCTTAAAAGAGAAAGTTTTACTGTAATTTATTCCTTTAGTTAGCAGTTCTCTTACTCTATAATTGCAATCTCTGTATGAATGGAGATTAGCTACATTTACTTTGGGAAAGCACCACTCATTTATCTCAGGCAAATGAAAGTCTTTCCTTGAGAGTTCTATAACATGACTACACAGTACTCCATTCTACAGATGTTTAGCTAGTCCATATAGAGCTGATTCTCGTTATTCATGGTACTTTCATTCTAAAACGTCACCACAAACACTGACTTTACAAATACCGAACCACTGCTTCTAGGGGAAATATAGGCTTGGGATTCCATGAGCCTCTGATCACAACATTTTCATCAACTGATCAATATATAACCTTGTTTTATGTGTGCTTCTGTTTAAAGAAACTTATTTAATATATATTGTCAATTCATTAACTTTGAACTCATGGCCAACAGCACTATAATTCATGCCTGAATGAAGCTTACCTAACACAAGTGTTTGTAAGGCATATCACAGCCTTTCTGTACTCAGGAACACTAGACAGCCCTTTAGCACTATGTTTGGGGACAATTTTAAACAGTAAGATCACTAACGAAGATGTGAAAAGTTAGAGCACAAAATGGACCACAGAAAGGGTAATTGTCTACAGTATGAAACAAGAAGAGGCCAGGTGTGGTGGCTCATGCCTGTAATCCCAGCACTTTGGGAGCCTGAGGCGGGCGGATCACCTGAGGTCAGGAGTTTGAGACCATCCTGGCTAACATCATGAAACCCCGTTTCTACTAAAAATACAAAAAATTAGCTGGGCGTGGTGGTAGGTGCCTGTAATGCCAGCTACTCAGGAGGCTGAAGCAGGAGAACAGCTTGAACCCAGAAGGCGGAAGTTGCAGTAAGCTGAGATCACGCCATTGCACTCCAGCTTGCGCAAAAAGAATGAAACTCCATCCAAAAAAAAAAAAGAAGAGAGAAGAGCTGAAACAAGAAGAAACAATGCCACTTTGTTAGACCTCAATTGAGAACAACTGTTTCAAGAGACTCAAATTTTTCACCATGTTGAATACGTCCACAAATGGCCACAAAAGTGCCGTGAATATTGATTTGGGAGTTACAAAAAAATTTTAGTTGAGTAGGTAAATTTGCAAATACAGAATCCACAAATAATGAGGATTGGCTGCACCATCTTTTATCCCTCAGTTTCTTTATCCGTTAGTTACCTGTAAGTCCCTCCCTCATTCATTGAGAGGGCTCCCAGGTCCTAACATTCACCCACACTTACCCCATTTTATCACACGCTATTGCCTGGAAATAGTGTGATGAAATTCCCCATGGCTATAGAAGAAGCACTCAATTAACATTTGTTAAATAAATCAAACCAGTCTGACTGACCCTACAGGAAATTTTAGTCATTTCTCCCAAAATTGGCATTATGAAATGGGCCTATTATTATTTTCAATACCCTATGTACCAAGCAACACTCTTAATTTTTTTAAATAATAGCTTGGTTCACCCAGTATGTTCTGGAACATTCACATCCACAACTAAGAAAGCCCAGCTCACTACCCCAGGCACAGTCAGAAGAGGGGGAGATGTGATGGTCAAGAGGGGGGAAACCAGAGCAAAGCAGAAGTAGCCAAACCCTAGATCCTGGCCACAGGGCCAATCAGTACATAGATAGTGACCCCTTTGCCTGAAGCAGTGCTTAACACGTGGGTGTGGGAGCTCAGGAGCTTGATAAAACATGTGGGTTCCATGTTCCACACCAGACCAATTAAAACAGAACCCCAGAGGTGGATCCAGAAAACCGATTTTTTTTTTCTTTTGAGACAGAGTCTTGCTCTGTCACCCAGGTTGAAGTACAGTGGTGCCATCTTGGCTCACCACAACCTTCGTCTGCCCGGTTCGTGATACTGTCCTGCTTCAGTCTCCCGAGTAGCTGGGATTAGAAGCATGTGCCTCCTTCTACTAATTTTTGTATTTTTAGTAGAGACAAGGTTTCACCATGTTGCCCAGGCTGATCTCGAACTCCTGACCTCAAGTTATCCACCCACCTCAGCCTCCTGAAGTGCTGGGATTACAGGCATGAACCATGGCACCCAGCCCAGAAAACTGACTTTTAAAGAACTGAATTTTAAGAAGCTCCCTGTCAATGCTTATGCAAACCCAGGTTTGGGAGTCACTGCTCCATCCAGAGAGTGGGCTTAATGAGGGGGCATGAGTTTGGAAAAGTTGAGAAATCAGGGGTTAAAAGTTCAATCCACTCATGAGCCAGGTAATGCCAAACCTCCATTTTCTCATCTATAAATATGAAGACAATATGATATTCAGTTTACAGGGTTAATCTACCATGACACTATTGACATTTGGGGCTGGATAGCTATCTGTAGTGGGGGCTCTCCTGTGCACGGCAGTATATATGGTAGCATCCATAGCTCCTATCCACTAGATGCCAAAAGTAACACCCCAGCTGTGACAACCAAAAATGTTTGCAGACATTGCCCAAAAGTCTTGAAGGCTGGAGGGTGGGGTGGATAGCCTATCCCTGTTTGAAACCCACTGGTTTTAAGGATTGTTGGGCAAAGTCATCCCTTGTTTGAGACCCACGGTCTTAAAGGATTGTTGACCTAATAAATGCAACAAGGTATGGATATGTGGTCATGCCCCCTAACATGACCTATAAATAAATATTTATTTTCTTTTTTATTTCTTCCCCCTTTTCTCTCAACTCACACTGAATCCTCAGAAGAGAGGCCCCAGAAGTTTGCAAAAATATCTTCAATGCTGTTTGCATTTTTGACACCTTTTTTCCTCATCAGTGACATCTTAAATCCTGGCTTTGTAGTCAGTTAAAATGAGCAGGCATTAGGCTACAAAGGTAACTTTATTTTGTCTTTAATATTACAATTTTCAGAAGCAATTGACTGAGTCGGAACATCAGAATTCATGCACATCCTGTGTGGAGGGGTGGATATGGAGTGAGAGCTCAGAGCCTTATAAACCTCTGAGAATTAATTTGACAACAGGTTTCTCATAGGCCAATTCCTCAGCTCTCTAGTCAAAGCACTGAAAGATGGAAGGGCATGACCCATGGGTTTCTTATCCAAAGCAAGTCAAGATTCCCCATCTGTGAAACAAAAAGGTTGGGCTAAAGTCTCAAGTTTCTCTAAAGTTCCATACACTTTCTGAAATCTTATGATACCAATTAACTAGTATTCTGTTCTTTACCTAACTTCTAATTCATCAAAAACTTCATGCTTTTGGAATTTGTATTTAATAAAATAACTATACTATCCTCATATTTACTAAATAAGCATTTCATCAAAGTAACAGTTCTTGAGTGTCGACTTTGTGAAAAGCACCATTCTTCCCACCAACACCAAAAAAGGATAAGACATAATCCCTGACTCCAGGGAGGAGAGGCAGATGCAAAGGCAGATAATAAAAGCCACAATGAAATATGTGCCCTGTGCAAATGCAATAAGAATACATCTGGGGTCAAAAAAGTGTGAACAAAGTTCAAATCATTACTGAGAACTCATTATGTTGAAGAAAAAGGAATGCTTGAAAACAGAACATTTGGGGAAGACAGAAAAAGATTATCACTTTGACCTTCCATACTTGAAGATAAATATATATATTTATTATATATGTGTGTGTGTATATATATTCAAGGCATGCTGAAAATCAAGTTACAACATTCTCATCACTTTCTCCATAAGCAGAGACATCTCCCCTTGAAGTACAGAGACATCTCCCCTTGAACTACTGTGAGTGATGAAATATATAACTATGCAGGTGAAATACCGAATAATTATAAATGACAATTTACTAGTAGACATTTCATTGAACTGATGCCACACTGACTTCTTTGGTAGCTAATTGTCTGAAAAAAATGCAATTCAGGGCCCAGAACAAACTTGGATATTTTACTTTCTTGAATAGATTGATCACATCAGTATTGCATCAATCCCTTTACCTGCTTCAAAATAACAGAGAAAAAGGTGACAGACAGCCTCCAAGTAGGTGTTAGAAGTTGCTCTCTATTTTCTTTCAACTGAAGCATATCCTTTCTTCACTCAAGCTTGCCCTACTTTCATAATAATCAGCAGTGCTGCTTTGGGAGAAATATGTCAGCAATAACATATGACAGGGGTGTGGCCTTATCTGTCAGGAGCTCTATATCATGCATGTGTTCAAATTTAAGGCACAGGCTCATGTATCCCAGAAGCTTAGAGGGAACTATTTGTGGTTAAACACATGCTATGATCAGGAAAAGAGATTTTTTCATTTTTGGTTAACTTGACATCTATTTACAGTAGTAACAACTACAGCAAAAATAAGGTTCTGACAAGGGCTAGAAACCTACTGTCACCAGTAACATTTCATCATCCAGAATCAGATTCACATTACTGCAGCCATTAGACAAGACCTGTGGTTCAATTGCTTCATATTGAATGAGCAGGCACTTAGGTTGGTGATGGTGGTTCTTATTACCTATACCTATTTCTGAACAGAAATCATATTTCACAAAGGCAGGGAACTATTTTTGCCTGTCCTTATGGTATCTTCTACCCTATAATCCCAAATCACAAGGGGAAAATACAAGTTTAAAGTATTAGAGCTATTCTTCCACTATTTTATGGTTTTTATTCATCCATCATCATCAGGGCCAATGTTTACTGAGTACTGACTCACCATGTTCCAAGACACAATTCAAAGCACTTTCCATGCATTAAATTATTAAAACAGTGCCCCTGTTTATTACCTCATGGGTGTGGTTACACACGGCCCATCAATGATCCTAACACACTACTTATTTTCTTAATCAAATCAATGTTCCACCTCTTAGGAGGTGGAAGTCTGGACACCAAGCCAGTCAGCGGGTCTTCTCATGAATCTTTTTTGAGAGAATATGAGTTGAGGCCAAAAAAGATAAATTGACATTTTAGAAATACTAATTGTTTCAAAATACTGATTGGTTTTACCTTATTTTGACCAATTTTACTGATTTGTTTAATTACTAATTTGGAAAAATTGCTTTCATGCTCTGTAGACAAATGCCTTACATTAGTATCCGCCGATCCCCAAAGAATTAATTTCTTTCTCATAAAAATAGATTGAAAACAGAAAGCCAAGAAGCTTCACTCTTATATGAAGGCCCATCAAGAAAACGGGCAGCCCACAGAGGTGATCGTCTCCGGAGAGATAATTACTTGCAGAGGCCACAGTTGTTCTTCAGCTATAAAGACCACTTGAGCCACTGTTCTTAAAAACTCAAATCCCCAAACTAATAGAACTCATTTGTCATTTTCCACTGTCTCTCTGCTGGTAAAACTAGATTACTCTAAACTGCAGTCCTCAGAGGAATGAGATTCAACTAGAAAACCAATCTATCAACAAATATGCCCACTACTGAGTGACAGGAGGTGGGGAACATAAAATACATGTAAACATTGTTCCGCTCTCAATAAAGTTTCAATATACAGTTGACCCTTGAACAACACAGCAGTTAGGGGTGCCAACCCCTGCAGAGTCAAAAATCCACGTATAACTCTTGATTCCCCCAAAATTTAACTACTAATTGCTTACTGTTGACTGGACACCTTACTGATAATATAAACAGTCAATTAACACATATTTTGTATGTTATATGTATTATATACTGTATACTTAGAATAAAGTAAGCTAGAGAAAATAAAGTGGTATTAGGAAAATCATGAGTGAAATAAAATATATTTACTATTCACTGAGTGGAAATGGATCATGGTAAAGGTCTTCATCCTCATCATCTTCATGTTGAATAGGTGAGGAAGGGGAGAAGGAAGAGGAGGGGTTGGCTTTGCTGTCTCAGGGGTGGCGGAGGTGGAAGAGAATCCATGATAACGTAGATCCACACAGTTGAAACCCATGTTGTTCAAGGGTAAACTATAGTTGAAACAAGTCAAGATACTACAGTATCTCCAAGATATTTCAGCAGCAAGCTATGAACCAGAGAGAGCAGCAAAAGCATTCCAATTGAATGCTGACCTATCAAGTTCCTATACTCTTTCTTTCTTTTTCTTTTTGTTTAGGTTCCTTTCAAAGCAGGGCCTGAGACAAGGTCGGTCAAGACTTAATTCATTTGGGAAGATGTCTCAGAAGGCATGAGCAAGTGAAAGAGAAGAATGAGACCAAGAAAAAGGAAATGCTAATACAAAGGTTTGTCATAAAAAATCATAGTCGACCGGGCTGTATGCCCATGGGACCTCTAAAAGGAAAAGAGAATGCTTCCCAGAATGTTCATCTGCAAAGCTAGAGGCTGGAGTAACTGGCTGAAGGCTGTCATGGGGGATTCACTCCCCCTACACTTGTAAGCCATGCTTGCCCACTGGCCAATCTGACTTCAGTGGTGTCTGAGGAGGTCCTGAGATTGAAAGTGAAAAGAGGTCACCTTGTGGTTAAGGTGGGGGCTCTGTCAGAGAGAGTCCGAACTCTCATAGAACTGTCAATCTCCTGCAACCAAAATAAGGAGCTGAATTCAGAGATGGGTGGAGGAAATATGATGGAAAGCATGAAAACCACCTGCTACACAGTCCTGCTATAAAAGTTTTGCATTCAGTCCACTCTTTATTCTCACCTCTTTCCCTTGTCTCAATACTTTTTCCTTGCCTAACCTTCTCTATGTATCTGAAACAAGCTACATTTTCTATCCAACAAATTGCCCGACTTTTGGGCTTTTCTACATTAAAATCCTTTCATAAGGCCATGCATCACTTGAGAAGATAATTCAATTAATAAAATATTGACATTGTAGACTCCCTCAGAGAAATAAAGATAATGAGGATGAAGATGATGATAAAAACAACCAATTGTGATATTTTATTGTATGCCAGTCATTTACATGTATAAACTCATTTAATCCCCGTGACAATCCTTTGAACTATTTATCCCACTTTACAGATGTGTCTTTACTTCATTGAGGCATACAGAAATTCAGTTAATTTGCCCAAAGTCACAGAAATGTTAAGTGGTAGAACCCAGATTTGAACCCCAGCAGCGTGACTTCAGAGCCCAGACTAATTTTACAGGAAGTGTGGGGTAAGAGTAGACATAATATAACTATAGTTAAATGATAAGCATCATTGTTGAGGTATAAAAAAATGAATTGTACAAGCGAAAGGATGAAAGGAATTTTTACAAATGTTTGCAAAACTTCACCTCAAACATCCAGCACATACTAACCCTGGAATCTCACCCACATTTCTGTTCTACTTTGTCCCAATCTCCCCTCCACTTCTCTCTCTTGTTTTTCATACCTCCCTGCATTGCAACCAATTTTTGCTCATTCTCAACTTCAGTTTCAAAAGAACTATAAACAACGACACTTATGGAATCCCATGATTCTCATTTAAACTCTACAGAGGAAAAAAAAATCTCATTCAAGCCCCACAAATTGAAGTTGGAGATTCTCAAGTCTCTTATATGATAAAGAAGCCATTATTCCAAATTCTTCACATATGTTTTTATTTTCAATACTTCTGAGGAACAGAGAATATATGAAATCTTAGAGTGAAAACAATATTCAATCACTTTCAGACACACTGTGGAATATATGCCCACAGACATCATTACAATCGAGTTAGAGAAACCAATTGAGGAAAAAAAAAATTATCTAAATTAGTTCATGCCTTCAATTTTGAACACCAAGATGAAGGATAAAAAACAGGCATAATAAGAGTAAATATGGATTATTCTAAAGTACATAATTTAATCTTTCTAAAGACCTCTAGTAAGGTTTTATAGCAAAGACTTAAGAACAAATTAGCATGGGTCCAGAAAAATTCATTATTTACCCCATAAAATCTTTAAGCCAATACTATGTTCTAGAATAGATGTTTTACTGCACCAGATGCCAGAGATACTACAATCAATAAGATATGATCTTGTTATAAATAAGAAATAACGTTATAAATAAGAAATAACTTGTTATAAATCAGAAATCTGGTGGCTCACGCCTGTAATCCCAACACTTTGGGAGGTCAAGGAGGGTGGGTCACGAGGTCAGGAGATCGAGACCATCCTGGCTAAGATGGTGAAACCCCATCTCTACTAAAAATTCAAAAAATTAGCCAGGTGTGGTGGCGGGTGCCTGGAGTCCCAGCTACTTGGGAGGCTGAGGCAGGAGAATGGCGTGAACCCAACAGGTGGAGCTTGCAGTGAGCTGAGATCGTGCCACTGCACTCCAGCCTGGGCAAGACTCCGTCTCAAAAAAAATAATAAATAAATAAATAAATAAGAAATCTGCCTTCAGGTTAAAAAAGGTAATAAGAATAATGATATGCCAGGTACTGTGGCTCACACCTGTAATCCCAGCACTTTGGGAGGCCAAGGTAAAAGCATCACTTGAGCCAAGGAGTTTAAGACCAGCCTGGGCAACATGGCAAAACCCCATGTTGTGTGGGGCCATGGGTGGGAAGGGCTAGACTTTGCCTTCACAAGAGTGCATTCTAGAAGATGCTGATAAACAGTAAATAACCAAACATCTCTACAAAAAGTTAAAAAATTAGCTAGGCATAGTGATGTGTACTTGTGGTCTCAGCTACTTGGAAGGCTGAGGCAGGAGAATCGCTCGAACCCAGGAGGTTGAGGTTGCAGTGAGCCATGATCATACTACTGTACTCCAGCCTGGGTGACAGACCAAGACTCTGTCTCAAAAAAAAAAAAAAAAAAAAAGAAAAAAGAAAAGAAAAAAAGGAAGAAAAAGAATAAGAATAAATGAGACTTTCTCTAGGTGAAAATAATGCAAACAAATCCCAAGGATCTGGTAGTGGGAACAGTTTTCTTTTGAACATTTTTTCATGTTACTTTAATATATTTTAACATATTGGTGAATTTCTAATTCATGAAATAACACTAACCCCCTAGAGCAATAAAATGCCAGATTAACTGAAGATCCAAGAAGCTAGATGACAAGGCCAACAATTGGTAGATTTTTTTAAATGGGAGAATGTTACCACATTTAGGAGAATTCCACCTAAATTACATTTGAAAGGTGAGAAGATCCAGACATGTGCTAAGACCTACAAAAGCAACCTGACAGTCACCGTAGATCACTCCTTGTCTTAGTCTGCTCAGAGTGCTGTAACAATATACATAGACTGGGTGGCTTAAACAACAGAAATTTCTTCTCACAGTTCTGGAGACTGAAAAGTCCAAGAGCAAGCTGCCAGCCAATTCATTTTCTGGTGAGGTCTCTCTTCCTGGCTTGCAGATGGCCACCTTCTCACTGACTGTTTTTCAGTGTGTATGTATAGACAGCAAATGAACTCTGGTCTCTCTTCCTTTTCTTATAATAACACTAAGTCTATGGGATCAAGATCCCACTCTTATGACCTCATTTAACCCTAATTACATCTTTTGTTATTTTATCTTAATACTTCTGTAAAGGCCCTATCTCCAAATATACTCACATTGGGTGTTATGTCTTAAACATACAAATTTGGCAGTGTAAACAATTCAGTCCATGGAACCCCTTGAAACTGTCAGCCTAGTATATTGCAACATACCAGAAGCACAATAAAATAACAACCATTTGTGTAGCCATTCAAATAACATGTACTAAGCAAATTCTCTGTGTCAGGTACTATCTTGTGCTGTGGGAAAGTAGAAAGGAAGGGAAAGGAAGCGAAAGGAAGGGAAGGGAAGGGAAAAGGAAAGGAGGGGAGGGGACGAGTGAGGTAGGGGGATGGGGGATGGAAAGAGGGAAAGAAAGAAGGAAAGAAGGGAGAGAAGGAGGGAAAGAGGATAGGTGGGTGGGAAGCGCTAAAGACCTTGCCTTCACCATAGTACAATCTAGCAGATGATGATAAAGAGTAAATGACCAAACAATGAGAGGAAAAAAAAAAAAACAAGGAATGGGAGACATGAAGAAGTGAGGTAGGAGAAATGACCAGTTCAGGGAGCATAGACTGGGAAGGCCTCTCTGAGAAAGTGATTTTACAATGAGATCTGAAGAAGGAGGGGGAGCCAGTCATGTGGAGTTTCTGAGGGAGTATTCCAAGGAGAAAGACCAAACAGTGCAAAAGCTTGGGCTGGTAACAAGTTTGACTGACGTGTGAGGAAAAGAAGTCACAGCGGCTCTACTGTAGTGGGTCATAAGGTTAAGAATCTGAGCTGAGGTCTGAGAGAGAGGCAGGAAGATGCAGACCAAGGTAAAGAGTGTGCACTTTAGACTAAATGCACCAGAAAAGCATCAAAAGAAATTATACAAAAGAAAGGGCCTGATCTGATTTTACTATATTAAGCTGAGGTTTTCTGCGGCCAGGAAAGGATGTAGCTGGCCAACAGGAGAAACAACAAAACTGGTTAGAAGGCTAATGCATCAGTGTAGGCAAAAGATGAAAAATTTTTGGAATAGGTTTGAGGGTCTATTTTAGGAAGTAGAATTTAAAGGAGATGATCATTGGATGTGGAGGGTAGAATTAGAAACAACTATGAGATATTTGGCCTTAGCCAAAAATTATATGAGGTAAAGGGAAACTGGAAGAAATTGGTTGGGAAGGAAATATGGAATAAAGAGTTCTTTTTTGAACTTGTGAAATCTGAGGATTAATATATATGCAAACAGAGAAGTAAAATAGAGACTTGCCATCTGTGTCTGCCATGGGAGAGGTCAGGACTAGAGGGAAGAATTTTCAAGTCAGTACAGATATATTTGAACCATAGAGCTGAATGAGGATATTTGGAAAGAGACTATAGTGAGAGAAGAAGGTCTACTTCTCTAAAAGTTGGGACACACCAACTTTTAAAGGAGAAGCAGCCAGCAAAAACATCCTTGGGATGATAGAAACACATCCTTATCTTCTGTTCATATCATGTTGTGAACCTGAAGAGCTGAGTACATGTTTCCAGCCTCAGTATTCCAAGAACAATGCAAGAAGATACAGGTAAGTTCAATGAAAGTGATCAAGAGAGTGAAAGCCCATTATAGGAATATCAGAGAAAATGACTATGGCCGTCCAGTCTGAACTGAAGGAAACCAAGAGGGATGCGCTAACTCATCCACTCATCTCCAACACAGCTAAACAGGGAGTATTTCTTTTATCCTCTAGTTTTGAGAAGTCAAAACTAAGTTTAATGAAAATATTATCTACAATTGTACATTTTTCTTTTTGATTTTCCATGCAGTTTTTATGTTTTTGACATTCTTTGACTGTTAGTCTGTAAATGAATTTTGCTAATGGGGCGGTGAAAACATCTTTTTTTTTTATACTTTAAGTTCTAGGGTACATGT
This sequence comes from Macaca fascicularis, assembly GCF_037993035.2. Taxonomy (NCBI): domain Eukaryota; kingdom Metazoa; phylum Chordata; class Mammalia; order Primates; family Cercopithecidae; genus Macaca; species Macaca fascicularis. The sequence goes on from NC_088379.1 coordinate 55,696,225, forward strand.
GCATAACGTGCAGGTTTGTTACATATGTATACATGTGCCATGTTGGTGTGCTGCATCCATTAACTCATCATTTACATTAGGTGTATCTCCTAATGCTATCCCTCCCTCCTACCCCCTCCCCACTATAGGACCCGGTGTGTGATGTTCTCCTTCCTGTGTCCAAGTGATCAATTGTGCATTTTAACGAGACATGATATAATCATACATGTGGTCAGATAAGTCAGGAGATGCAAAGCTTACAGGTAAATATGTCAGAACTAGAAGCAGATGATGTATATCTCCAGGCAAGTCCTCCAGTGAGTTGCTGTATCCTTTAACATGGGCAAACCTTTTGCCTTACTCTGGGTCTCACCTACAATTCGGCAGTAATGCCACCTGCCTCTTCACTTGGACGTAATTAATTAGATAATAGCTGGAAATAAAACCACATCTGCAGGGCACATACTTTGAGCTGTTTTTCACCCATGATGGTGTTTTTATGACTGTCCATCCATACCATTGCCCTTTTATGGCCATTTATAGCATGAAGACAGGGGGCAGAATAATGCCCACTGTCTATGCAAGGACTAAACCAGTGATCGTGGTATTGGTGACCCTTCATTAGAATAATACAGAACGTTTCCCTTTACAGAGTTCATATAAAATCTGGAGCTCAATGTGCAAAAACCCTTCTGTGATGGTCAGTTTTCTGTGTCAATCTGGCTAAGCTACAGTCCCCAGTTATTCAATCAAATGCTAATCTAGGCATTACTGTGAAGGTAATTTTATAGACGTCATCAACATCTACAATCAGTTGACTTTAAGTAAAAGCAATGTTCCTTTATATTCTGGTTGGGCCTGATCCAAACAGTTGAAAGGCCTTACGAGTACAGCTGAAGTTTCCCTGAGGAGGAAGAAATTTCACCTGTGGACTGCAAGATCCAGTGGCCTAGCCAGCCCTCATCATCAGATGAGCCAATTCCCTGAAATATTAGGTTGATGCAAATATTAGACTGATGCAGTTTTTACCATTAAAAGTAATGGTCAAAACTTAAATTACCTTTGCACCAACCTAAATATAGATAGATAGATAGATAGATAGATAGATAGATAGATAGATAGATAGATAGAATCTCCTACTGGTTCTGTTTCGCTGGTAGAACCCTGGCTGATAAGACACCTTCCTTTTCTCCATAGAGGAAGAAATCAAGTTTATGTAAATGCATACCACTACAGCTAAAGAGTATCTGTATCCATAGAAGGAAAAGGGAAAAGGCAAAGGGCAGATAACTGTTGACAGGTGACCAAGACTCCACTCAGACAAATTCTACCTCTCATTAATCATATGCACCCTACGCTTGGTGAATTTAACTCCAGTACCAGATTCTTAAGGTCTTATTTAATTGCATCACCAACAGCACCTCTGTTGATCCTGACGTACCAAAACAGAGGCATAAAACTGAACACTGATGCTGTCTTTAAGAATAGCAACAGCAGCCAGGCACAGTGGCTCATGCCTGTAATCCCAGCATTTTTGGAGGCCAACTCGGGCAGATCACAAGGTCAGGAGATCGAGATCATCCTGGCTAACACAGTGAAACCCCGTCTCTACTGAAAATACAAAAAATTAGCCGGGTGTGATGGCACACACCTGTAGTCCCAGTTACTAGGGAGGCTGAGGCAGGAGAATCACTTGAACCTGAGAGGTGGAGATTGCAGTGAGCTGAGATCACGCCACTGCACTCCAGCCTGGTCAACAGAGTGAGACTCGGTCTCAGAAGAAAAAAAAAAGGATAACAACAGCATTTATAGGCTGTGTCTCACCATGAGGGCAGATACCTTTCTGAGGGGCAATAGTCTTAATTTTAGTTCTCTGAGTTTAGTTCCTTGACTTCTCCCCCAGAAATGCCTGGGCAGACAGTAGGACACTTGAGGCTGCCAACTATGGGGACAAAGTTTGAGGAATACCTTCTAGAAAGAGCAAAAGTCAGCTATCACCCCTCCTCACCTTTGTAAACGGGGTCTATGAATCATCATCTCTCCCAATAAGAAAGGCAGGTGTGAGGGTGATGTCATGCATCTGCTTGCCTGGGTGATCAGGACAAGGCTAAGGGCCCTCTCCCCTTTCATCACTCCATGGGTGCCTCTTCTAAAATATCACACTTGATTAAAAGATTCATTTTCTCCAACAGAGTAACACAGTGAAGAACACACAAGTAGCTTTGCAGCTCTGTTTGAACCTCCAAACACCAGGAAAGGAAGCTGGACTCTAGAATATGTTCCTTCCAGCTCTCCTCTCTACCATTTGTATAGAGAGTTGACCACAGTTTCTCTTTAAATGAAGCAACACTTTCATTCTCATTCATGCACGTATTCCCTCAAAAATATTTATTGAGTGCTTTGGAAAAAACTAAAGTAAATCAGACCAGATTTTAGGCTCAAAGATTTGGAGAGAAGCTAAGTACATATATTACTATAATACATGTTGCCATAAAATATACAAGTAAAACTTCTGCAGGAGCTTAGGCATAGTTAGATATAGCGGAGCAGCAGAATGAAAAGAAGACAAAAAACAGAAAAGCAATAGCATGACCCACTAAGGGTTTTTACCCCTGGGAAACTCCCATCACACTAAGATCTTCTTGTTATTTATATATTTAGTTGCCACTAGAAAATAACTAATCAGAACACAATTTTGATGTTGTCTACTGAAGAATATGGCTGCAACCGTTTGTACAGTGATTTGTGTCACATTGCATATTCCTGCTGTGGTCTGGGTGACAAGCTTTACATGAAAAAAACCAGTAAGTTTGTCTTAAAACTATATCTATATAAAAGAACAGGGCGAGAATCCAAGCAGGTCCTGACCTGGCAAATGCTAATAAGCCTCATGTGATTCAAACTTAATACGGTGGCTCCAAATTAATACAGACTTCCACATAGTTCACAAGTGACAGGCTTTATGATAAATAGAGTACTTCAGCAAAAATGCTATTAAATATATGCGAAGCCTTGAACAGACGGCATTTATAATAGATATCCCTGATAACTGATCACCATTTTGTATGCTCTGGCCCAGGCTCCTATCAAGAGTTCATGATTCTTGGAGGAAAAAAAATAGTATGAGCAAGATCTTAATTTCCCAAGCAGTCTGTCAAACAGCTGTTTCTCACCTCTCTAAAAAAAATCAGACATTCATCAAAACTGTTTGTGGGAAAAGTAAAATCCGAATCTTCTGCAAGTTTAACCATAGGTTACCAATTTCCTGACCTATGTACGTTGAAAGCCCCAAGTTTCTGATGTTACCGAAGAGCTCTGTGTCTTACACACAGCACTTTTCCCATGACAACTGTGGAATGTTCAACCTTAAGATTAAATCTTTTTTGGAGTCATGAGGCACAAGAAAGCAACGAGACTCAGCAGGTTCATAGGAAAGGGTCAGCAAAGAGGATGGCCTCAAAAAGAACCACAAAAACATTTTGAATAGAAAATGCCAAATTAAGCTTTGATTGAAACATAGGTTGTTAGGACAGGACAAGAGAGTCTCAGAACAAAGACACAGAAATCACAAACAGACAAGAGTCAAAGCCAAGGTTGATGATTTTCAAGAAGTAGGCAAATTGCACTTATTAGCTGTCTATGGTTCAAAGATTTTGCTTGTTCTGATGTGCATCAAATATAGATATTTTTACATGCTAATCAAAATACTGCATGTTCTAAAAATAAAACTGTATGACAATCAACCAGTCAGCAATGCAAAGCGTCTGGTCACAACTTGCTGGAGTTTTTATTCTAACAATCAAGAAAAGCAAATAACTTTATTAGATTTTTTAAAAAATACTCATATGCAAGTCTTCTCTAAAGCTAATAACCTAAGGTTACAAACGGCCTCTAAAGTGAAAACAATCCCAGGAGCACAGGGATTCCAACAGCATCTGCAGTTTTATCTGAAAAGGCTAACAACTAACTTGCAATCTATAAACTCTGGCACAAATACATTCCGTCTAAATTCTGCAAGACAATAATCTTGATAAATCAAGTTTACTTTACCAAAGCTCAAGTCAATGGAACAGCTACATGCCATAAACCCCTTCAGTCAGTTGACTTACCTTTCACTCTATTTGCTTTCAACTAAGCACTCACACAGCACATACCTACCACAGGCTCCTATACAAGATACAACAGGAGCTCTGCAAATAATTTTTGACCAACTGACATGCAGCATTAATTCTACAAGTACTGGTCTCATCAACACACCTTGAAAAGTGATAGTACTTCTAGAGGCATCATGGTAGACAGTCCTGGGGTTGAATGCCAGGGCACCACTTACCAGGCCTATGACCCAAGGTAAATCACATGATCTCTGTGCTGAAAAATGAAGATGTGATGGTTTCTCATGTCAACAGGGCTAGGCTAAATATGAGCACAGAAGGAAGGGCAGAGCCATTTGTAGCACACATAAACTTTTTCCCAGTTATTTAGTCAAACACTACTCTAGATGCTGCTGTGAGGAGATTTCGCAGATGTTAATAAAATCCCTAATCAGTTGACTTTAAGCTACAGACATCATCTCTGATGGGCCTGACCTAATCAGGTGGGCCTTTATAAAGGATTGGGCTCTTCCTTGTCAATGAGACTCCAAATAGCACCTGGGTCTACAATTGCTCTCCCTTCACTGAATCATCCCTTCCTGACTTACCTGTGGAGAACAGCTTCGGCTCATGCGCAGGGGTTGCAGACTGCCCACAATCTTCCTGGTTGCCTGTCCTATAGATGTGGACTAGTCAGAATTTAGTTGATATTTGCAGTTAAGTACCCAAGTACATATTATAGATCAAGGTCTGGCAGACTATAGCCTGTGGGCCAAATACAATACACTGCCTGTACTTGTCTGGCCCATAAGCTAAGAACAGTTTTTACAAGTTTAAATAGTTAGGGGAAAAAATAATATTTTGTATCACATGAGAATTTTATGTAATTCAAATTTCAGTGTATTTTACGAGAACCCAGCTCACTCACTCATTTACATATCATCCATGACTGTATGTTCCCACTGTAGTGGCAGAGTAGTTGCAGTAAGAGACTTGCTTAGCCAACCCCTACAATCATGTAGGCCAATTCCTTGTAATAAGTCTTTTAATATTATCTCCTGCTGGCTCTGTTTCTCCAGTGACTCTGACTGATCTGGGGTATAACTATCTATACTTCACAGCTTTGCTATGAAGATTAAATGGGACAATTTATAATCGACCCAGAGCAGTGCTTCTCAAACTCTGTTGTGTGCACAATCATATGGGACGTAGTTTCTGAGTAGGTGGCTCTGAGTGGGGCTTAGAGTGCACATTTCTGACAAGCTCTCAATTGATACTAACATCACTGGTCAGTGGACACAGTTTGACCAGGAAGAGCTGTCTTAGAGCATAATAAGCACTAAATAAATGCTACTTTCCTTTCCCCAACACTACCTCTTTGCCCCTAAAATGTTCAGGTTTCTCTTGTTGTTGTTTTGAACTTTTCAAATAATTAATTAAACATATAATGTGCTGACCACCTTCTAGAACTCTGGATGGCTGCAATATATTTAAACACACACACACACACACACACACACACACACACACGGAGAATGAAAACAGGGAGAAAAAAGATAAATCCTAAATAATGCCCTCCCATACCTCATGCCCAGAACTACGGACTACTCACAGAAGCCTGCACTTCTTTAGCCCAGTTGGTAGAAGACACACTTTAAAACCAAGACTAAAGAGATAATTTGACAGGAAAGTAAGGCAGGGTCACTCTTTATTATGTCCCAAACACACACAGTCAAATGCCAACATGGAAACAATACAATACATTTCCTGGCCACTGTGAGCACATTCCTAAGCAGGGCTGCTGGAAGATGGACCACCTATCTGCATAGATGGTGTGGTTTCCCGGGACGCCAAAATAAGTCCTGTGCAGAGACTAGCAATCTCCACTCTGCCTCACCTGGTGACTGTTAATATTTCATGATAACAGCTTTGTTCTTTGGTTGGAGACGTCGCTTTCCTGGGAATTAAAACACCTTCCCTAAAGATGAAGACTTCAGAACTAGGATGTTTGTTTCCATGTCCACACCCATCATTCCACTTACTGCTCTCATCAGCCCACGAAACTGCACCTACGGAAGATGCCAACAGCCTCCCCATGCCAAACCAAGAATTATGCAAGTCCGGCCGGGTGCGGTGGCTCAAGCCTGTAATCCCAGCACTTTGGGAGGCCGATGCGGGTGGATCATGAGGTCAGGAGATCAAGACCATCCTGGCTAACACGGTGAAACCCCGTCTCTTCCAAAAAAAAAAAAAAAGGTAGCCGGGCGTGGTGGTGGTTGCCTATAGTCCCAGCTACTCGAGAGGCTAAGGCAGGAGAATGGTGTGAACCCAGGAGGCGGAGCTTGCAGTGAGTGGAGATCGCGCCACTGCGCTCCAGCCTGGGCAACAGAGCAAGACTCCGTCTCAAAAAAAAAAAAAAAAGAATTGTGCAAGTCCATATCTGGCTTGACCCAGTACAACTCTGGACACTCTCGACCCTGTCTCAACATCAGAGACTTTTGCGGCATTGCTCTCTCCTGGTTTTCCTCCTGTCTTAAGCTGCTCCTTCGATCTCTTTTTCCAGCTCTTCTGCTGCCTACCTCTTCTCAGCCTGAGTTCCTGTTTTTCTCCCTTTCTCATCCATTCTTATCTTTGTACTGAGCTCCAGACCCACACAGTTCTCTGTCCTCTGGTCCTCTGGGCATTCTTTTTTCTTTTTTTGAGACAGAGTCTCACTCTGTCACCCAGGCTCGATCTTGGCTCACTGCAACCTCTGCCTCCTGGGTTCAAGTGATTCTCATGCCTCAGCCTCCCAAGTAACTGGGATTACAGGCACGCGCCACCACATCCAGCTAATTTTTTTGTATTTTTAGTAGAGACAGGGTTTCACTATGTTGGCCAGGCTGGTCTTGAACTCCTGACCTCAAACGATCCGCCTGCCTCGGCCTCCCAAAGTGCTGGGATTACAGGTGTGAGCCACTGCACCCAGCCCCTCTGGGCACTTTAACTTAGATTTCCTCAAGTATCTCAGACTTAAAATGACCCAAATCAAACTCACTGTCACTATCCCTAAACCTACTTTTCTCCTGCAATCTGTTTTGCTGAATAGCATCATCATCCACCCAGGAAAATAGCGGAAAGCTGGTAGCCCACCCTTCTTCTTTGCCTGGTCACCTCTTACTTGTCTTCTAAGATCCAGACTCTGCTTCTCTTAGGAACTCTTCCTTATTTGGCCTCAGTCTGGGTGAATCTCCCCCTCCAGGCCCCCAGGTGCTCCCTGTGTACATTTCCACTGCAGCACATATGACATGGTATCATTATATAACCACAACATGGGGTTGTCCCTGTTCTAAACTTTCATGGCATCCTGAGCTTTTGCTTTATAGCATTTCTTACAAATATAATTCTATGGTCATTTGTGAAATTATTAAATATCTGCTTCCCCTACTAGATCAAAGCTTTCATACCACTAGGCACCATCTATCCTGGTCACCAGATCTAGCACACCCAGAGCCTGAGATACCATATATGCTCGATTAGTTGTTGAATGAATAAATGTCTACCTGTGTATCTCTTTCACTAGACTAGGAACCTCATAGGAGTAGGAACTGACTTTTATTTCTATATCCTAGTGCCTAGTACACAGTGAGAGCATGCTAAGTGTCGGTTGGTTGAATATGTTAATGTAAGTATAATGATATCACCAGTAGTCAAAAAGCAAGCTTCGTATATATAAGAGTGTTTGTTAACCAAACCTTTTTAGCCACTTCTCTCTATGGCTCCCACTGATTGCCACAGCATCCTTGCACCAGCTGCCCAACTCCCTGCATTTCCCTGGGTAGCTCCTATTCACAGGGTCTGTCAGTGGGACAGTCATATTCATTTGTCTCACAAGTGGCTGCCAGTTCCATTCCTTAAATGCCTAGAGACATACAACAGGTGTCTGTTAATCACATATGGCTTTATTCCACCTCCAGATGAAAGTCAATTCCCTTACATAGTTATTTGGATGAAATAAGTAGCTGGAATCCCTCCTTTATTCACCTTCTTTGGATTTCTGTACATAAGACATGCTCAAAGTTTATAGAGGTGTCATTTTGAATATATTTTCTGGAGCAGGGAAGGAATGGCTTTTCAACGCTCCATATTTTAGAGAGTTTTATATAACTCAGATTTTTAATGAAACGCTTCCTGCTCATTCAGGGGAATTCCACTTCCTTTCATCCAAAGCCTGAGGAGATTGTGAGCCATGTCTCAGCATAACTTGCCTGCCTACCTGCTGGCGTGTGATATTAAAAAGAAGAGGTCACCACAGGTGCTTTTTCTGTGGAGAGCCAGATGTCAAGAAAAGGCCGCAAGGCTGAAAGAATGAGAAGAATGTAAATGATCCAATGGGGCCTCAACTGAAGATACACTTCCAGTCGGTGAGAACAATGGCATTTTCCCATTCCATTCCAATTTCTGGTTCTAAGTTACATTCTCAAGAAGTTTTCCTTTGATATATCCACAACTGAAACACCAGAATGAGAAATGAAAAAAATACTTCATCATTCTGTGTATTTCTATACACTTTCCTGATACGTGAGTAGCCCTATTGGGTAGATGTGAACAGTGAGATACTGAAGAGTCCTGAAGATCAAACCACAGGCAATTTCAAGAGGAATGTATAGTCACGGCTGCCCCCTTGAACATCTGTGCATCAGCAGTAATTAGGGGGTATGAACTACCCTTTATTGAATACCTACCTACCTCACCTTATGTAGGTACTCCACATATAGTATCTTATTTAAAGCCCAAAATAATCCTGTCGTGGGTTTAATAGTGTTTCCCCAAATTTTATGTGCACCTGGAACCTCAAAATGTGATCTCATTTGGAAATAGGGTCTTTGTAGATGTATAAACTGGGGATTAGTTTAATCCCCAGTCATTGGCTGAGAGCACGGGTAAATGGAAATGTCCAGCACAAGGGCTCTCAAGCATGTGATACCATTACACCCCTAAGAGATGCTAGGTTGCTGTCTCTTGGTGAGTGTCATTTTGCAAATCAATTGGATTAAGATCTCAGCTGCTCAGACATTAGTGAATTGAATGTCAAATACTACATTGACTATCAGGGGAATTTTTACGTTGATGCCCACCAAATTAATACATGTTGGTTATACTCTGGTTCAGAAATGAAGTAATTTTTCTTTTGCAGGTAGCTTCTTATTACATGTAAGATATCACTTCTTCATGTATCAACATCTATACAAATTGATAATTTAAGAAAAAGGACTGAAAACTAGGAAGCCTAGAATGTCATGGAATCTTGGACCTGGAATAGAATATCCCCCTTATTCTCCTACTTAGAGCAGAAATTCCTTTTAAGGTGCCTGCAGTAATCATTCTTTCGATAAAAATGCCAATCATTGGGTAAAGTGCCTCTACCCAATGACTGGTATCTTTATTTTTTTTTTTAAAAAAAGGAGAGAACACACATACACATAGAAGGAAACCAGACACAAGAAGACAGAGACAGAGATGAAAGTGATGCTGCCACAAGCCCAGGAGGCCAGGAGCTGCCTAAAGCTGGAAGAGGCGAGGAAGGAATCTCCCGTAGAGCTTTGGGAGGGAGCATGGCCCTGACAACACCTTGATTACAGACTCTCGCCTCCAGAGACAGAAAACATTTCTTTGAGAGAATAACTTCCTATTTTTTTAAGCCACCCAGTCTGTGGAAATTTGCTATGGCAGCCCAGGAAACTAATACAAATCATAAGAGGTTAGGTATCATTACTGTCATTGCACTGACAGAAACTGTGGATCAACAGTATTCAGTAACTTCCAGGAAGTAATACACAGTGTTCAATCCATATCTATATGTAAGGGGAGGGAAGGTAAAAGGTGGAGAGGCACCCGAAAGGAAGAAGGTGTATGAGATAGAGGCAGGGCTGCAATTTTCAGCCTTAGTGTTGATGATGATGAACCAGGAGTTACAGGTGCTAGAAGCATAATCTCAAGCAGAGCTGGCAGATCCGCCTTCCCTACGGCCGCCCCTGCAGTGCCCACCCACCAGCAGTGATTCAGGACCCAGAGACTCCCAACTGACCTCACCTAGAGATGGCTGTTTATGTTGCTTTAGCTCAATGAGAGAACAATTTTAACAATAAAACTAAACAGGTACGACGAGAGAACGCTAACCATAGACCAATGTCCCCAACCACTTGTCTCAGCAGCTCATGAGTTGCCCATGGCCATACTATACAACATTAAGGTTCCACTATGGACCAAGGCAGTGTTTTTTTCCTCCTTTCATAAACATTGAGGTATTTCAAAAATACCATTTAGAATAACATAAAGAATACCTATGTACTACCATTTAGCTTTCATAATTTTTAACACTTAAGGATAATTATTTGTTTCTCCACTATATTTCAAGCCATGTCCCCTCTTCTGGTGAATATAAAACATTTCATATCACTCTGTTTCTCCCTCCCTTTGAGGTTCTAACACACCCCCACCATGGAGATACGTAACCCGCCTGTTGGCAATTGTTGGGACAGACATGATGAATCTTGGTTTCAGCAATGCATGTCACAGATCCCTGTGATATTCTGATGGGACAAATAAGACGACCAAAGCCAAGAGTAGGTTGAATGGCAGTCCCCATTGATGTGAGTTAGCTAATTGGTCTCAACCTAAAGAAGGCTCTTTCTTGACATGCTACAAGGCCCCTTCCTTGTTTCTTTCCTATTAACATTTTTACCAACATCTTGTATGAAAACTGAGAAGTCAGTGAGTTAAATTTCTACTCAACACATTCCATTCTATCTTGTATTGCAGTAAGTGTTTACATTCCTCTCCCCAGCCGCACGGTAAGCTTCATAGGTGTGCCTGCCTGGAGCCTTGCCGAGAGCTGGGGGGCTCAAAAAATGTTTGTTGAATTAAATCCTATCTTATGAGGACAGGTTGCAGAAACTGGGAATGTTCCGCCTGGAAATGAGAAGGTGTCAGGGAGAAATGATGGCTGTCTTCATATATTTGAAGGATGATGAGATTTAAGCAATGTAGCTCTTCAGGGAAAAATTAGAACAACTGGTGAAAGGAACAGTGAGTTGATTTCTGCCCAGCGTAAGGAAACTCTCTATAACATTTACACCTGATGGCAATGGGAATGGGCGGAATTGCGAGTCCTCATACTCACAATGGGAGGGGCGCAATGATCACTGCAGGCACTTTAAAAGGGATTTCTGCTCTAAGTAGGAGAACAAATGGGATGCTGTATTCCCAGTCCTTATACTATGGGACTGTATACCAGTCCCATAGTATCCCAAGATTCTATGACATTCTAGGTTTCCTAGTTTTCAGTCCTTTTTCTTAAATTGCCAATTTGCATAGATGTTGATACATGAAGTAATGATATCTCACATATAATACGAAGGTACCTGCAAAAGAAAAATTACCTCATTTCTGAACTAGGGTATAACCAACTACAGGTATTATTACCCTTAATTTGTGGGCATCAACATAAAAATTCCCCAATAGTCAATGTAATATCTGACATTCAATTCACTAATGTCTGAGCAGCTGAGATCTTAATCCAATTGATTTGCAAAATGACACTCACCAAGAGACAGCAACCTAGCATCTCTTAGGGGTGTAATGGTATCACATGCTTGAGAGCCCTTGTGCTGGACATTTCCATTTACCCGTGCTCTCAGCCAAGGCAGGCTGGCCTGCATGGACCGTGTCAGCAGGCTTCCAGAAGGATGTGGCCAAAGAGGAGGACTGGCAGAAGATCAGAGGGAAGGTGGAAAGGGTGGCCATTTCCTTCCTGCCACCCTTCCTGCTGTGCATCATGATCTGGCCAGGTTTCTCATCTGAAGCCACAACTCCTGTAAGGTGACGCTCTCCACAGATCTGGCTCTGCTTCCAGGTTCCCATAAATGCTCTTCTTCCTTTCCCTTTCAGATGTAGAATTAATATTAGCTCCCTGCTGTAACTACCCCTGGGATATTGCACTATTCCTGTGGTTTCCCTATACAATGCCCTGCCCTCACCTCCGAAAAGAGTCCCTTTATTGAACTCTCCTCGAATTACCCAATTCAGGTCTGTAGACTTTCCTGCTGGAGCATTAGCTGACACAGCCAGACCAGAGTCAAGGCCAATACACTGAGGGCGCGTTCAATGGCAGAGTAAGTATGTCCCTCCTTACTGGGGCACACAGGTGGGAGACGCTGCCACACGGAGAAACTTCTGGGAGTCTCTCCAGTAGTGCTGGTCTGACCAAGAAAAGAACAGTAAAGGCAATTAGACAGTAGCAGGAGACCACAGTCAATTCATTAGGAAATGTGTTAATTAATGGGAGCCAGGAGTATAAATACTGAAAGAGCCCAAATGTAAATCTTGCCCTCCCCTCAAAAAGTAGCCTCCAGGCGATGGGATAAGAAGCCAGGAGCCTGCTGGGCAGTGTCAGGATGGGGCCGGTGGAGAGCAGCCAGCCTGCATTTGCAGGAAGTAGCAAAGGCTGATTTCACCCACTTCATCTTTCTGCCTAGAACCAAGCCTGCTGAGATGCAATAATGAAAATCTTCACAGTACATTACTGAATACAGTAATGCCTTTCTGTCTCAATAATACCACAGCCTGTGCATGAATGTAATGCATTATTCTGATGCTGCTAGAAGAAAATTCAGTGATTTACATTTAGGGTTTATGTTTTGTTTCCAAATGAAAACATTCATCCCAACAACTATTCCTACACAGGTATTCCCACTGCAAGCAAATGGTTCAAGATTTAGACTGTGTTCTCGTGCCTAAGACTTCTGACCTAATTCAGCTTCCCATCTTACCAGATTTAAAAGAGCCTGGTTAAAGATTTATAATCCTGTCATTTTATCCCCAAGACAAATTATATTCCAGGCGACTTTAATACATGAAGACGACCAGTGCAAGTCAGCCAAATACTTGGCTTATTTAAATTGTTATACAACTGGTACGCTTAGCATTTTTGAGAGAGCTGAGTGAGTGCACCCCTTCTATCTTTTCCCTCCCTTCCATACTGGTTATATCCCAGTAGATAACTACTCCTGGTTACCGGAAAACAAAGGATCTTGTGAAGCGGGATGGGAGTTTGGAGCTTGTGTTTGCACTGCCATCATTGGTAAGAAGTGTTACATCTCATTATCTTCTTCTCAGATACATAATCCTCTTGTGTATTCAAATGACATTCAAGTCTTCCATGATCCTACCAAATATGGAAGAGATGCAGGGACATAGATATGTTTGCCAAGCCCTAAATTAATAGTAAGGTTTTTTATGTGACCTAAGTGGACTGTGATTTCTTGTTGTCAAGAACATGAGCTAACACATTTCCAAGTTGAAGCAGTGAACACAGCAAAATTTAATGTACAGAGAGTTCCTGGGAAACACGAGGCTCATTCAGAGAGTCAAAGCATCAGAGCTTGGTCCTAAAAATAAAAGAAGCTGCTATTCAGATCTCCCAGATTCAGTTTTATGTTCAGCTGAAACACGGGAGACAGAGGAGACACCAAGGGACCTGGCAATCAAGAGTCAGTCACGTAGCACCCAGTTATACCATCTGTACAGTGAAGCTGAATGCACATAGTAACTGATGATAGGCATTAGTAAGAAATATTAAGCACCTTGAGAATAACAGTGTAATACATATAGAAATGTTTTCTATTACTTCAACCAGCCTTGTCATTTTTACCCATGATGGTTTTCTAAAATTGTGTTTTAAATGAGGAGCGCTTTTTCCATAGCCTCCCAATAAGAAATGAGGATGTCTTGAAAAATCATGCAGTGCCCCCTGTTAAGATTTGTTAGTTCTTAACACTAATCAGTAAACACAATCCCAACTTTATGCACCTTATATAAAGACGTGAGTTGAGTAAGAATGAGTGAAGCACTCAACTGAAGTCAAAATACCTGTAGGAAATAACTGGAAAAGATATTTTGCTTTTCAGTTTCAATTCCAAGGTGCCTCTCATGTGTAGAAGGCAGGATGGCTCTTGGGAATGGGACTGGTAATGGGGGAGCTTCCCAGTAATTGGAAAGGGGGAGGAGATGCAAGTGAGGGAGTCCTGAGAGTCAAGGGCACCTGGAGAGTAAAGGACCTCATCCGGGAGGCGACAAGACTCCTCCATTTCATGTTCATAGCACCCCAGGGAGGGAACAACAGTGTCAGGAGACAACAGTGTCAGGATAGAGTCCCATGTTTCCAGGGTGGAGCAGAAGTAGCAGATTCCTAAACCCAAGAGGCTTGGGGTATGGGACAAAGGTATCTGCTGGGAACTGGCTTGGACTCAAGAGAGAGATGAGCCACCTCCTTAAAGACCTAGAACACCTCTCACTGTGTAAGACCTCAGATTGTGACAAAACCCCAGGAAGACTAAGGGATACATCAGAAAGACAAAGGGTATTGTCATGAACATCTGACAGCATGGAAACACAAAGTCAGAAACTGAGCAGAGTTGTCAAACCGAAGTCGAAGTCGGCCTTTCGAGCATACCTGAGCTGTGGACCAAGATTTGTACCCATCTTCTAAAATAACTTTTCACAGTGTGTTTCTCTTTGTTGGATGCCATGGATAAAATACTCCTGCCAACACAGAGACCACACGGGCATTATTTTTATCTTATGGTCACCTCTAAATTCAATCCAAAATAATGAGACTTTCAGGAAAAGTGCAGTTTTAAAATATAAAGGGGTCCCAAAGAGCTCTTCAATCAAGAACTCCACAAAATAATCTCAACAGACTAATGTTCTTCAGGCTAATAAAATTAATGGAAAGAGGTGATGTAAAAAAAAACGGTGACTTTTAAAAATTAGATAAGCTTGGTATTATTATAACAATAACGTTAAAAAATAAAACTGAAAGAAAACTAATTTATTCCCACACTAAAAAAAAAATCTTACTTTTTAAAATTAGTCATTTAGTGTCAGAGTGAAATATGACAATTCATCTTCTTTGGATCCTGACATTGTTATATTTTCATTTTTAGTTTTCAAAATTCAGCTTATCTACCAAGATTAGAAACTAACTACAAACAAATTTCCAAAGTGTTAACAGGTATGGGTAGGTCAGAAAAACAGTGTTTATCAGTCAATTAGCCAGAAATTACAAAGCCTACGCTGTTTCATTAAATGAAAATTTTTGGTTAAACACAAACACTGTTCATGTCATATCTTAGTGCAAATGTTTCTAAAATGTATTTGTCTGTTTTTTTCCATCTTGGTAAATAACACATGTTAAATAGAACAACTTTTCTTGGATGATTCTATTTCATTAAAACCAATAACTACGCATACAGCTTTTACTATTGTTGGTGCACTAAGCCAGGAGATGAAATCTGTAACCAGAAGGGCAAGGAATGTGGAGTCTGCAACAGGCCTAATACAAGCACGCAGATGCAGACACTGCAGGGAAACAGTGAGGCAGGAAACGCATCGGAGGATGTGGTGGAAGGGAGAGAGAAGGACGGAGGGAGCAGAAGAGCACCTAAATGAGAGGTCAGAAGTCAAGGCCCATTTTAAATACTAGAAAAGGCATTTAAGGTAAAGATGGAAGGAAGCTATTCTTGACCTGAGAAATGACATGAAGAAAGAAATGGTCATGCAACAGCATAGAGAAATGTTTAGGGTAGGCGTAGACACAGCTAGCAAGATAGGGTGGGGCTGCATGATGATGGTCTTAAGGGCCAGGTCAACGAGCCTATATTGAAGTGGATAGGAAACAGGGAGCCACCGTATTATGGGAGGAGGGAGGAAAGAGGGCTGAAGTCAGACTGTGAGAAAAGGCTACAGCGATGTGCTGGAGAGCAAGCCAGCAACAGGAGAGGGTGGCTTCAGAGCAGGTGCTGATTTTATTTTCTCCAGCCAGGAAGCGACACTCATAGGCTAGGCAAAGAGCCTGAGGATGGTGGTGGCCCCAGCCATGGAAAGCGTGGTAAGAGACGCTACAAAGGGAGTCCTCGTGGAAGCTGTAAAGCATTGAATGTGGCAAGAAGTGGCGGCAGGTGGGGGGATGGGGGCAGGAGTTAACAATAACTCCAACTCCAAAGTGTTTTGTTGCATCAAAAAGAGCAAGTTGAAGAATTCTAAGCATAGTATATTATATTTATGTAAAAGAAAATCACAAAAACATTATACTATATATTTTGTGGGGGCACATGTAAAACACGTAAAGAGGCAGTGGAGAATAGTGATTAAGAGACTCTGGAGCTACAGGGCCCAGGTTCAAATCTCCATTCTGGCAGACATAGGTCTGTGGCCTTGGGCAAATTACTGAACCACCCTGAGAGGGGCAGGGAGGGTGAGCTCGAGGAAAGCAGAATTGATGTGGAATTGCAGTTCCTTTTTTTTTTAATTAACAAAAGATTGCTTACCAGCAGTGAAGGTCCAGCTGAAGTTAGAGTTCATAGTTTTCGAGGCATCAATTCAGAGCAGAAAGACAACCAATCACAGACAAGGTACCTCATAGGTAAGGAAGGCCCACAAAGAGATTCGTGAGCCCTAAAATTGCTGGTTCACTGTGAACACTGTGCCTAAGACTGGTCAATAAAGACAGACATTAAAAATGAAAATGACAACTGAGAGAGAGAGAGAGAGAGTGGAATGGGATGCCAGAAGCCAAAGGAAAACAAAAGAGCAGCTCCTCATGAGAGAGGAGGGAGGTGGCCTGAGAAAGGAATTCAAAGGCAGAGCAATTTCACCTGAGGATGCAGTGTGACTGTGGGGCCACCCATGGCACGAAGCTAGAGCTACTGGGATGGCATATAAAGAATAATGAGGATGGTATCGGAGGTGATCCTGAGCTTCCATCTCATCTCTCTGATCATCAGCTATCACCATTACCACATAATAGATGAAAACGACAATCAGTGTTCTGAATGCATTCAGGCATTTCCTCAAAGTTTAATCCTTGATGAAATCCCCAGGATGCGTTTTCTTCCTTTCCTTTGCTGGTTCATTTATTCAACAAATAATTACAATGCAAAGTACTGTACAATCTGTGAGGGATGCAAATCTCATCTATAGGGGCCGCACTTAAGGGGCTTATAACCTACTGGAGAGTATATGAAAATAATTAGCCATTTTACAAGAGCTAATTAACAAGACAACAGGTGATGTTAAAATACAATATGCAATGAAGTGACAAGTAAATTATACGTGCTTACAGAGGAGAAATATCACTACTGGTTGTTGGCTAACCTTTCATACAGTCATTTAGCAAAGATTTATTCAGCACCAGCTGTATGTCAGACTCTTTGTAGCTATTTATATAATGGTGAACAAAATAGACACAAACCCAGCCTTCAGCATAGGGGGAGAAGATAAATAGTAAACAAACATACAAATAAGGGTATGAAGGCAAACTGTGACTAAGTGCTAGGAAAGAAACGAATGAGTTGCTTTAAAAAAAGAATAACAAGAGACCCAATTGAGGGATCTTGGAAGCTCAAAATGACACTTAAAAACACCCTCAGAAAGCACATGGCAACATTTTGTCATGTTCTATTAATCACATATTATGTGCAAGACTTTATTAACTTTATGTATTAGCCAAATTCTCAAAATAAGCCTCACTTAGATCAATATTTCTACCTTATCCCCATTTTAGGGACAAGTAAACTGAGGCTTGGCGAAGTTAATTAACTTTTTCAAGAGCATAGTTAGTAAATGGCAGCATCAGAATTCAAAGCCAGATCTGTGTAACTCCTGAACTTATGCCCTTTCCACTATGTTACACTGTCAGTTCACATGGTGTCCCAAGTTCCTGTTTCAGTTGTGAAAATAATCACAACTGAAGAAAGCATCTGAAGAAAGCATTTGATGCCAACATAACCATTACTACTGCATTGAAAAATGGTGCTGTTAAGTAGCAATGGTCATGATCTTTTCACAAAAAAAAAATTCTTTGCACCTCTGTTGATATTTGGCTAGCATCTCATTCAGTTTAAGGGCTTGATAATAACTAATAATAATAAAATACAATAATAATTATAATTTAATGGGCACTTACTATGTGCTATACATTGCGGTTGGTGATGTTCATGCAATACCTTATTTAATCCTTGCCACAACCCTGTGAGGTGCACATTACTGTCTCCATTTGAGAAGTGGCATCTAAAGCTGAGAGGTTAAGCAACTTGACAAAGGCCGCACCAGGTAAGCAGCAGAGTTGAGATTCAAACTCCATTACAGCACACTAACAATGCCATCCACTGAGCCAGCCCATGAACTCCATGAGCCATAATTAGCTTTGTTGTAGGGAGAGAGAACAGAGGTAAAACAATTTGCCAGAAGTAACACGGTTAATGAAAAGTAGACCCAGTCAAAGAAATTGAAATTTCTGCTCCCTATTTACTACCAGACTCCAGGAAAATTGTTGGAGCAAATGTGATGAATGCATGATGGCTGAAAAAAATTACTTAACTTATTCCTGAATGGCTTAACTCAGTTGTACTCAAGGAACAAGAGGGCAGCCTGCAATTTACAACTCCCCCTTGTTCGGCCAGTTGGAATATTAAAACCCTCCTTGTATTGGATGCAGCAGTTCCAGCCTGGATCACAATTTGCACCTAAATTTCCCAGTGAAGACTTTCCAACTTCAGTAAATTGATACTGCCCAGTTCTTTCTTTTCTTCTGTCTTGTCAGACATCTTGCACACAAAGCACCCTCATACAATCCAACAAGATTGAGAATTAACCAGACACAATGGCTCCAAGAAGAAAACATCTCCAAGAATCTTTTAGCACCTGCCTAGCCTCTTTAAACAGCTGGCTCAAAATCCAGAGGCATTCCACATGCAACTGATAGAATGTTTAGAACCTGCTCCCATCCACCATCTTTTAATTTTTCTTCTCTATAGGAAAAAAACTATCACAGGTGAGGGAGAAAAGTAGGACAACAGTCACAGTATTTTAAGAAAAACTAAAATTGTCCCCACTAGAAAACAGACATGGTATAAGCCTAAAAGGATCCAATGCTCTGATAAAAGGAGAAAATATAGTAGACAATAATAAAAATGGCATTTCCCACATTCTGACTGTGCCTACTCAAGGAAAAAAAAAATGAAGTTTTAGATTAGGTTTATATTTGCCAAACCATCCTGTGTGACTATTACAGGGGTGGTGCAGGGAGGAGGGGGGAAGCAAAAATGCGACATCTGAAAAAAAAAAAAACCTTTTGTCCTCTCTAGTAAATCCAGCCTTCTTCAAGAAGCAGCTGAGGGAAAGGAACCTTCAGACATTATCTCGGTCTGAGTAAGAGCAGCAGGGCAAATGCAGAGAACAAGAAGAACCATACGCTATGCGTCTCACGGGAATTCAAGAGAGAGGAGCTCTACAAAGGGCATTATTCTATATGTGCTCGCAAGAAGCCACTTAACAAGCACTTAGTGTGGGCAAGTGTCAGTATTACACATTCCAAGTAAGTTGAAGACCCACAAAAAGCCAGTTTGGGAGGATAACAAATGTATCACTGATTTTTTTTGAACTGGTACTCACTTTATTGAATACAGAAGAAAACAGAGACACACAAAAATTAGGAGAATGGCTTCAATGAATCTTGATACATATAGAACATAAAATTATATAAGAAAGGTGCAATGGAGCCTTACCACAAGCACCAAGTACACTAATATCACCTTAGTTTATGAGCTAAAAGAACTTAGTTTAAAGGTATCAAATGTCCACCTAGATCTGCAAATCAGTGATATTCCTATAACAACCATGACTACCCACTGTGTCAACTGGCTTATCTAAGTATAGCATGGTAGTTAGCAGCATAGGTTCAGATCGCTGGGGTTCAAAGCCCAGCTGAGTCACTTTCTAGCTATGTGAACTTGGGTAAATGTGAACTTTAATCAATCTGTGCTTCAGTTTTCCTATCTCTAAAATGGGGAAACAGTGCCTTAAAAATGTTGCCTAATAATTAAAGGAGTTATTATACCTAAGGACTTGAAACTGAGCTTATCACATAGTAAGTGCCAGTTAATGCTACCTATAATAATAATCAATATTATTATCAATGATAATAACTCTTATTAGTAGCTTTCTAGAGTAGAGCTGCCTACCCATCCTGAATTGTTCACCTAACTCTGCTCTGTTACAGAAAAAGAATGTTCTATCTTGTTTGACCCACTGAATATTGGGGTCTCTATGACACATTAAGCCTGTATCTCAAGATAGGTTTGCTATACTCTATGGCGATAATCTGCTTACATATTTATCTGTTAACAGACTGTGAGCTCCCAGAAGTAGGAATCGTTTTATTCCTCTCTCGCTTCAGCAATAAGTTCAGCCTTTGGTACATGGAAGAAAGTCAGTAACTGCTGAAAGATACTTTGCACCAAGATTAATGGCTGCGTACAGAAAAGAAAATCTAGGAAACTCTTTAATTGTGCTTTCCTACCTTGATTTTTCAAGCCAATGTATAATTGGTGTTATTAGGACAACTATACTAATGAAACAAATAAATGCACCACGCAATGGGTTAAACACAATAGGATTTATGTCTTGCTCAGTTAATAACCCAGGGCAGATGCTCTTGTTTGAAAGAGGAGTTGTGCTCCAGGCAGTCATTTAGGAACACAGGTTGACAACAGCTCTTGCAGAGACAATCTATGGCTCCCAGGATCGCCCTGGGTGTGGCCAAACCAGTCAGCCAGAAAAGGGAATGAGTATGGAGGAGCATGTACTAGGGGCTTACTGGAGCAAGCCAGAGAGGATCACACGTTATTCTTCTCACAGTCCATTAGATGGAACTTGGTCAAATGATACATCTAACCACAAGAGAGGCTGGGAGGTATGGCACAGGAAACAGATTTTGGTGAACCACCAGCACTTTGCTAGTGGTTGAAATTAAGTCTATTTGCTATTTACAAAGGAACTACTACCTAAAAATATTTGGTGACTCTTGAGACAACTAAACAATCTTGTGAGAATAGTTTTTATTTACTAAACATCTAGAGTAAAGATACAATTTCTCTCTTACACAAGCAAAATACAAGTTTTGAGATTATTCACCAGCAAACTGCTTATTTAAATTAAATGTTTATTAATTAAAATAACTTTTTCTCTCTTCACATGTATAAATATAAGGATGACCAAAAAGAAAAGTCTTATTAGTCTAGATCTAACTACTGACACCTCATTCTTCAAGGATTAGTGGATAATTCCAGACCATATTTGTCTCTTACTATTCTATGTCCTGTAGTTCTTACACGTCTGCAACCCCTAAGAAAAACAGTCTTGAAATGTTTTCTATTTTTTAACATATGAGCCTTATTTGTTTTAACCACGTTGCCAGCTCCTCAAGGGTGTCTTTTATTTTATGTTTCTCTCGAAAGTGAAAATGGTTTTATAAAATACAAAGTGCCTTCAATACAGTCAAAGGTTATTTTCCTCTGCTGTATTTCTTTCAATGCCAAAGTATACTGGTAGGTATTCAAATAACCAATTAGATTACTCACTGGTTTAAGAGAAAGCACTGAAAGGGGGCTGTAGTAAATAAATTGTAAAACAAGCTGCAATTCTTCACCCTTCCCTGTTTCCATGACCTTTCAATGAGACTTTGGAGTCTATTTCCCCATCTTTCGAATCTGAGCTGGGCTTGAGAGTTGCTTCCACCAAACAGAATGTGGTAGGCCAAGAGGCCTCGTATATGTCTGCTTACTCTTTGGGGATACATGTGTTGGCCATGAGAATAAGCCAGTCTAGCCTGCTGGATAATAAGAAACACGTAATGCTCTCATCTTGTTGCCCAGCCAACAGTCATCTCCTAGACATGCAAGTAGGCAGTTCCACAGGAGCCAACCACTAGCCAACTTGCTAGGGGACTGCAGAATGGCCAAGCCCAATCAAGATCATGCAAGCTTGGTCCATATAGGCAGTTCTGCCCAAACGACCCAGAGATGCCTCCAGAGGAATAATAAGTGCTTATTGTTTTTAGATACTGATGTTTGGGGGTGGTCAGTTGCACAAAAATAACTATCTTCATTGTTATCTGTCTCAGCCCTGCATTTTACAGAAAAGTAAACGAAAGGCTTGAGCAGTAAAGTGATATAACTAGATACTCTTAAAGCTAAAATTCAAACTCAGGTCTTCTAATTTAGCAGTTTGATGTGCCATCCACGAAATCATATTGTTTCACTTGCAAGATCCTCAGGTTTTTCAATCAGCACAAACACAATGGGACCCTGAAGAATACCAGATAAAACTTCATTAGACCTTTTCATGAGATTAGATTGTTTGGAACACACTGCAAAGCACTATTTTGAAAGCAAGATGTCCTACTACATGCCAGAGGCAATGATGAAAGTGTTTTCTATAAACTTTTGCATTGTTACACAAAGGTCACTGGGTCAACTCTATCATACCTTTAGCTCAGAAAGCTCTCACATTTACCTGGACATTAACCAGTGTTTGAAAAAAAGTGGGAGACTGAATTCTAGTGTAATTAATGCTCATTTGTAGGGCAACAAGAGAATCATTCTAAATTTATCTTTTTAATTTCTAATCTGACTTAAAGGACTAAAGGCTGAAGGGCAAAAATCATGAATTTTTTTAATCACTATATTCCCACAGCCTAGCATTAAATCTGAATGAATGAAAAAATAACAGCGTGGATGCTAAACAGAGTCTGATCTTCAGGAAAACTTTAGGAATAGATTCAAGAAGATGGAAGTTTTGAGAAAGAACTTTAGACTGGGTTTAGGCTAATGACACCAGAAAGTAAGATGTTACTTCTTAAAAGACATTCATGAAAACAATGATGAAAGGAATAAAGAAAATATTATAAAACTTTTTAAAAAGGAAAAAGATATTAACTAAGTTGTACCTATATCTAAGTACAACTCCGTTAAAATAATCAACATATTTTTTAAAATGTTTTTAACATGCCTTTAACCTTTAGGTTCTTTCCGTAGGGAAGCTGTTATATCATAATGACTTACATTTATGTAAGACATTATCTCAGGTAAGATTTTTTCCCTTTAGAAGAATTTTAATGTTTTTTATAAGTACTAAATTTACATCAGCATTTTATAAAATGATAAATTTTCTAAATATTTTATTATATTTTTCTTAACATTTCATGAAATTTTTAAAAGATTTTTATTAATTGATCATAAATGTGGTTTCCATTCCTTATATTATATTCCTTAATCTGTGCTGATTCCATTTTTTTATTATTCCAAAGCATTATGGGTGGCTCTGGACTTAACAAGTACACCACTTTAAAAATATCCTTTCCACAGAGGTCCAAGCATCGCATACTACCCCTCCCTTTCCAGTGGAAACTCCTGAGCATCCCACACAAAGGGTTTCCTACCTACATACCGTTGGACCCAATTTCTGCCTAATACCGAGCTATTTACTCTGCAACATCTATCACAAACCATTTGACTTAATGCTTGTCTTCGGGGACTCTGACTTGAACTGCCTTCTAGGTTTCTATGCCTAGCACAGGAACCTAACTATCGCCAGCTTCTTGAACCCAACTCTTGCTCGGGCCAGGTGGCCAATGTAATCCTCACTATCGAGGCAGCAGGTAGGGGCAGTGGGCATGGGAGGTTTGACAAGTAGAGCAAAAAATCTCTTTCTGCTGCCATCTTTGTCAGATGTGGCCATGCCCAACTCCTTTCATGTCCCTGCACTGAAAAGAGAAAAATGAATCAGAACTCCTTACACTGCTTCTGTTGGAGGAGAAGGAGAGAAAAACTTCTAACAGTCCAAGGCAAAGGGAAAACAAAATATTATTTTTTCAACACTGGAGCTATGAAGGAAGTCATATGTCACGTTGTGACTTGGCATTAATTTTTCCAAAGAAGAAAAAAGAAACCACAGCACTATAGATCAGCCCCAGTGTGGGTTACAAAGATTTGTGGATTACGATGGAAAACTAACTTTCATTTATCATAATTTAAAATATTGTTTTCTTTGTGGGGTAGGGCAGGGGGTGGCATTCTGAGTCCCAAACAACTTTTAGAAAGTGCTCATAACTTAGAAGGAAACCAGTCCCTAAGTTGTGGATCTCCACTAATAAAACCATTTTAAATATTACCCACTCTTGGAATAATTAGGTAATTCAATTAACTGGGCCTGAGAATATGTGAAATCTTTGACCGCAAAATTTAATTAAAACAGAGGATTTTTTTTCTTTAACACTGGGAAATATTGCGGACTTTTCTAATAGGGAGAAAAAGCCAAAATTTTCAAAGAATGAGACATAAATTAAGTGGAGTTGTATATCTACAATCTATACATGTAAATTTACTCATAAAAAGGCGAATAAAAATCGAATGTGAAAACATGGAATAAAATGGTTTTTATAAGAGTTTGGCAATGTTCCAACAGCCTCCACTAAAACAACAATGTCTTTATTGTCTCTTTTGTCATCTGAGGTTTGGGTGTGTTTTTCTAGAGAACAGCAATACGTGAAACAGTAACAACTGTGTGTCATCTGCCTGTTGCATCTTGTTTAATACCACTTCAAACACTGAAGGCTTCCAACCCCCACATACTCAGGTCTAGAAAAGGTTAGAGAGAAAGAAACAAATTGTTTTCTAGTAGTTAGCAATAAAAACAATTGGAATGCCTTTCTGAACTTTCCTGTCTTAGATAATTCCATTTTATTGTTTTCCCCAGTACACGATGGTTTACACTGACACAGCAGGGAACTAAAACCATGTCTAACAACTTACCTTCTTTTCAGGAAAAACAGCTTCATACTTCAGAATGAACCAGCTCCTGAAAGACACTCCTGCCTTACAGCCTCAAGAGAAATAACTCCCTGTTTCCGAAGTTATCAGATAAAAGCAAAACATTCACCTAACAGGCAGTGACAGAAATGGAATAAACGTAACAACAATGACAATGGCAGCCAGACAAAATTTACAGGAGTCTCTACACTGAAAACCCTACAGCTGAGATAGATTTGTGTTTTTGCAATCATTTAAAAGGACATTTTCCTCAAATGTAACCCATCACACTCAATCTTCATTTACAACAGTGAATTACTGCTTTCTGTTTCCTCAGAAAGGACAGTGGTTGCTCAGCAATGTGGCATTCCTGCAGTGCAAGAAAACAGCAATTTCAAATCCAAGAAATAGTTCTTGTGGTACCGTTTCTATCTCTTCCCACTTAAAACCAAATTTTTCTGGGAGACCAAACAACAAGATGGAAACACATAATTATAAATTTCTATTGATGAGCAGCATCTTCCCCCGGTTAGTGCTATATCCCACGTATACTGATTGAAAAACCTTTTTCTTGTGGATCTTTTCAGGCATAGGAGTAAAATCTGTTTCCACCCTTCTTCCAGCAAGAAGTCAACATCAACACAAGGAAAAATCATATTAAAATTACAAGACAATACACACATCAAGGACAAAGTATATTTTCATATCAATAAATTAGTACTTTGCATAACTTTTGGCCACAACTTTATACTTATGCTTTTTTATATTCGATTACCAAAGCTTGAAAAATGCATAAGAGCTGGGAATTGGAAAGTGGGTAACTAAATTCATCTTCATCAAATTTATTTATGAAGGCAAAGTCTTTATAACAGCTTTCTATGAATAGTCTCAATTATCACTACAAAATTTCTACTTTGCCTTATGCTACAAGGTGGATGGTGAGGAGAAGTCTCCTCATTTTGCAGATGAAGGCATAAGGCACTAGATGAAATTTTAGAAGTTAGGATTTTGTAGGAGAGCAGTTTCTTTTTTTTTTTTTTTTTTTTTTTGAGGCAGAGTTTCGCTCTTGTTGCCCAGGCTGGAGTGCAATGGCACAATAAAGCACAGTTTAACACCCTTGCTGCTGACAGAAGATGCAGGCATGCCCAACATACTCCCAATATTGCACCAAGATTTTGGCAAATAATATTAAAAGTTGTAACAAAGTAGATAACATCTATTTCTAGACTTTTTAAAGAAATAATAAGACTGAATACTTATTGAATTCTTACACTGAATCAACTGCCCTGTCTAGATTATTCCATTTAATCACCAAAACGATCATCCAAGGGAGGTGCTATAATGATTCCCACATCACAGGTGAGAAAATCAAGGCATAGAGAAGCTCTGACTGCCCAGACCACACAGCTTGTATGTGACAGAGTAGTATCCAAACTCAACATCTTCGCCATGAGCCTAAATTATATGTATTGTCATACAAAACAATAAAGTAGGGTTTGCATATGTAAACTAGCTCACACTACTAATATGACCTATGGATTAGAGATCTGAAAAAGATAAATTCTAATTAAAAATAATGTGATTATGTCTTTTAATTAAAATAATCCTATTACTTTCCTTTTCTTTTAAGGAAAGTTTTTTTATACTTTTATAGTTTTTTGTTTGTTTGTTTTGTTTGTTTGTTTGTTTTCTGAGAAAGAGTCTCGCTCTGTCTTCCAAGGATGGAGTGCAGTGACATGATCTTGGCTCACTGCAACCTCTGCTTTCTGGGTTCCAGTAATTCACCTGTCTCAACCTTCCATAGTAGGTGGGATTACAGGCACCCGCCACCATGTCCAGCTAATTTTGTATTTTTAGTAGTGACAGGGTTTCACCATGTTGGCAAGGCTGGTCTCAAACTCCTGACCTCAGGTGATCCGCCTGCCTCAGCCTCCCAAAGTGCTGGGATTAACAGGCATGAGCCCCTGCGCCCAGCCCATCTTTTTGTAGATCTTTAAATGGCTTATGTCATTTTATGTTTGCATCTGGGTAGCAAACTAAGCCATTGAAAGATTTTTAAAAGGAGGCTTTATAAGAAAATAAAATATTCTAATTATGGAAATATATTCTACCTTATTGTTTTTTAAAATTATAATACGTAGCATATATAGGTGTTTAACATTATTAATATTAACAGGATTATTATAAATGTCAAAATTCTATTACTTTGTCTACCTTCGATTTAGTGATCTAATTAGGAATCATACACTCCAATGCCTAAACAAAGCAGCCAGTACTTACAAAATCAGCATTGTAGGGGCACTGGCAAACAAAGGTGCATATGCCCCGTCCAATGAGCAACACTACGAAACACATCCAGTTGATGGGAATACAGGCCTAACGTTTCCAAACGTTCCCACTATTCAAGAGAAATCAGAAAGTCAGGTTTTCCTATGAAATCTGCATGTTTGGTATGTTGGCAATAGATTCCAAATTTTTTAAACACTATGCGAACCCAATTAAACTGGACTGCAGGCTGCATTTAACATGCTTGACCTGTAGTCCTCTAGTTTGTAACTTACGGAACCGTTGTATTCTTACTGAGAGAAACACTTTAAAAGTATTACTTTTGGCCGGGCGCGGTGGCTCAAGCCTGTAATCCCAGCACTTTGGGAGGCCGAGACGGGCGGATCACGAGGTCAGGAGATCGAGACCATCCTGGCTAACACGGTGAAACCCCGTCTCTACTAAAAATACAAGAAAATTAGCCGGGCGAGGTGGCAGGCGCCTGTAGTCCCAGCTACTCGGGAGGCTGAGGCAGGAGAATGGCGTGAACCCCGGGGGGCGGAGCTTGCAGTGAGCCGAGATCGCGCCACTGCACTCCAGCCTGAGGCACAGAGCAAGACTCCGTCTCAAAAAAAAAAAAAAAAAAAAAGAAGTATTACTTTTTCATGTTCCATGGATATATAAACACATTACTTAGACTTTTTTCATCTATTCTTGCCTTTTTCCTTATTAAAAATTTACTTATGGGTAAATTAAAAACTATAAAATCACAAATCACAGGCACTATAAATAAATGATAATTGCCACATTGATTCACAGCAGTAGATACCCACTCTGACTTGTAGCACAGAGAAGAGGTTGGAAATGATGTACGTTCCCTGGAACACCCTTTCTCTCCCATGGAGGGAAAACACTCTAAATGTTTCTGAATGAGAGTAATAAAATATAGGAATAATTGTGAAATTAGTTCTAGGCTTTGGTTTGTTTTTGTTTTGTTTTTTTGTGATGGAGTCTCACTGTGTCACCCAGGCTGGAGCACAGTGACGTGATCTCAGCTCACCACAACTTCTGCCTCCCAGGTTCAAGTGATTCTCCTGCCTCAGCCTCCCAAGTAGCTGGGATTACAGGCATATACCACCATGCCTGGCCAATTTTTGTATTTTTAGTAGAAATGGGGTTTCACCATGTTGGCCAGGCTAGTCTCGAATTCCTGACCTCAAGTGATCCTCCCTCCTCGGCCTCCCAAAGTGCTAGAATTTTACAGGTGTGAGCCACCGTGCTTGGCCAGTTCTAGGTCATTTTTAAAGGTAAATCATATCAAGCTTTTGGAATCATTACTGCAAACTTTATAAAGTCATGACTCACATGGTCAAGAACAATGTCACAATTACAAGAATTTCCATTTTCTCTAGCATCTCCTACAATTGTTCTAACGAGTTCCAGAATATAGTCCATAGCAACATGAAAGCCCTATCTTATATTATTCTCAAACAACACACAATGCACAGGAGCCACTCATTTTCTTACTCCAGAAAGACTCACTCTTGTATCCACACCATCCCACTTTTTCTATCTGCTTTCCTTGGTCACTTCCTCTGTATTTTCCATGCCCAGCCTTCATATTCCAAATACATCAAGTTCCCCTCCAGTGGAACTTCAAAGGAGTTAGTTTATATTCCAGTTTGATAGCTTTTCTCTGAAGAATTCATCCACTGAGTGCTGTACTTTCTTTCTTCAGAGGGC
The DNA here is from genome assembly GCF_037993035.2 of Macaca fascicularis. Taxonomy (NCBI): domain Eukaryota; kingdom Metazoa; phylum Chordata; class Mammalia; order Primates; family Cercopithecidae; genus Macaca; species Macaca fascicularis. The sequence goes on from NC_088379.1 coordinate 55,724,990, forward strand.
AGAGGGCCCAAAGAGTCTGTGCCTACCCACATACTAATGAGTTCTGCCCGATCACACAAGCATCAAATATGTGCGACACATGGCACTGCTGCCTGAATGCCATGAGACATGATTGAGGGGGCTGCCCTTGATATCAAAGATTTCCTGCTACTGTCTAATTGGCAGTGAAGTACAGTAAAGATCCCAGGCAATGTCTCTTGATTCCAATCACGATATGTGGCTACTCTTCATCACTACTGGACACCCACACCAAAAACACAGTGATCATAACTTTGTCGCCATGTCAATGCAACAGCCATGCTCCAACAGGAGATGTAAAGACGAAACAGCAGTGGCATAGTTAAATAGACCAGAGAATCCGAGATCAGCCTCCTTTGGGTAAAGAGGTCATAGGAGAAACAATAAATGAAAACTCAGTTTCGCTACCAAAAAAACCTGAAATCAGAAGAACCCAAGTGCCATTTGCTTGGAGCCTATTTATTGCAGCAAGCCGAAAAGTATAACACATGCTATAATTTCAAGGCAAAATAGAAATATTTTGCTTCTTGACTGCAGTGTAGTCATGAGAATTTAGTTTATCGAATGTTCCTGGAGCACCATAACTAGTGATCACTCTTTTCACTCAACAGAGCTTAAAAGAGAAACTTCCACAGAGCAAGCAGAGAGCATAGATGCAAAGGTGACCTAGAAGGGGAGACTGAGACTCAGAGGCTGGGCAGGGGAGTGTGTGGGCATCCTGACCCTGAGCAGCAGAGGGGATGGTGCACTGGAAAGGACATGGAACAGCACTGCTGGCCGCAGCAGGGGTCTTCCATCCTGCCCTTCTGGAGCCGACATAGTAGGAGGGAGTCACCACAGGGGTATTCTGACAGGAACACAGTTGAACTGAGACCACATTTGTTCCAGATCCCCGAAGTGATTGTTAGACATCTTTTGCTAAGTGCATAACACTTAGATTCAATTCAATCATCTGAAAGGCCCCAAGAAAGAGGTCATTTTTTAGACCCAAAGTTACCTAGGAACAGTGTCTTATTTAGATCACAGAAAAACAACAGCCTCTTTAAGGAATCTTACACACAAGACACATTCGAGTACTCACGACTAAAATAACGGCCATTGACCAGGTGGGCATCATTGCTTCCTCTGGTCCAGAGGGCTGGCTCTGGTCACCAAGAGATAATCACAAAATAAAGCAGATGAAACCAAGTTGTGTTAATTGGATTGTTTCATACTAGCCCTCACAAAGATCTGGAGGGCAAAAAGAAAGACCACATTTGGGTTTTAAGCCACCACTATAGATCCTGTCAAAGAGATAGGCAGGGATCTAAAAAAAAAAAAATGAGGACTTTCAATTAAAAGAACACACATGTTCAGTTATGGACATTAAAGCTTTGTAAATGTTTTACATGTGCTAAGCTCACAAAAGTAAACCTGAGACATATTTCATGAATTTCAATAGTTTTCCAATTTAGTCCCACCTTTCAAAAAGAGAGTCTTGCACTTCTGCCCTTTGAATACTGTCAGTGGACAATTATTTGGAATCAAGCTGTGAGACTAAGTGTCTAAGAGCCCAGAAACAGCCAAAGGCAAAAGAACCCATGGACTCTATTTTAGAACTGGTCAGCGATCAGCAAGCATAATGAGCACAAAGGAGAGATCGCCATGTGAAAGAATTACGTTGTTTGCTGTTTTTGTGTATTTTTTTTTTTAACTCTAGCTGCTTGGCAACTCTCCTAGATCACAGCTTTTGGAAAGAAATGTATCTCCCTGATGAAAAATGAGCTAACAGAGATCCCATTGATGGCCCACTCACCAACTCTGTACAAGTCCATGGATTTCACCCCACACAAAAAATTCAACCAAATCGATTTCCTGAACTGAGAAAAAGGACAGGGGGAAGTTGCGGAAAGTAAGCCAGGTATGTTTGCTCAGACGTAAAAGATACCACAGTACAAGCAGAATAACATTTCATCTGACCACACGAAGCACAGTGTTTAAAATGCATAATGAAGCTTTCTTCCTCACTGCCTGCTCTTCACAGGGGGTTATAAACAAGCTCCTAGAATGCCATGGGTTTCCATACTAGAAAAAGCAACTCACTGTATGTATTATCAGTTAACTTGAAGAAAAGGTCACAACAGAAATAATAGTTCTGAAAAATAACTCTGCTTTCTAGCTATCATGTTTCTCTCCCTTTAGATTTTGTCTCCTTTCCTTCCCATTTCAGCACAATTTACACTGTTTGCTTTATTCTTGGCAATGTGTTTGGAGCAAAAATAGATCAGTTTAATTGTTTTCGGTTTTCAGTTTGTTTTCAAAATAATAACAATCTTTTTTCTTACATTAAATGCGTGCCAAAAAAATTATGGTTTAGATTATGTTAATCCAGCTTAAAAATTAAGCAGTCCACATGTAGGCTCTTAACCAATAACGTATCATCTTAGGGTGGTTCTGTTCCAGCCAACAAACATCACCGAAAACCTACTGAAAGTCAGGCCCTGTCCTAGGTGCTAGGACAACAAAGATGGCCAAGCCATGGCCCTAGAGTTTTATAGTTTAAAGCAGCTATTTGAATCAATGTTTTATTATCTGTGTGAAGTTAGCAGAGAAGTGGTGTGAATAACCAAAGCAATCCTATGCCTGACTCAAAAATAATGCCAATCATTAAAGGAGACTGTCACATGGGGTCATTCCTGCTACTCCACTGCCTCTAACCCTCGCTCAGTCAGGAAAATGGTAGAAGGAAGCACAGGAGACCACAGAGTGGAGAAGGTCCAGAGACAAAATCAATTATCTGCTGCTAGATTGTCAAGGACTAGGCATACTTAATCTCCCATTTTTAGTACATGCAACTGCGCATAGTAACTCTCGGATAATTCTGCTTTGTTTGCTTTTAATTACCCATCTGCTAAGATTTCCAGTTTGCTTATTTTTGCATTTTTTCCCTCCAGAGATTAAAAATGGATTTTCTTAGTTTTGTGGATTTTAAAAATAATCACAATAAGAATGATTTTAAATGGTTCCATGAATCCAATTAACATGAGCCTGAAAAGAAATGTAATACTTTCTGATCTCCCCAGTGTCAACTGAGTTTCTTTAGAACCTGTTACGTGTAAAGACAGTACAGCGATGAAGACTGGGCCTTAAAACATGCAAATATTAATAGTGTTAAAAGGTGGGTGGTGGGTATATGACAGTTCCTTAAATGTTATTTTTCATTTTAAGAACAAAATTCCATGACAAAAATATTTTAAATGGGTTTTAGACAAATAGACCAAGGTTAGCCTGAGCAAGTTACTTAAATCCATTAAACCTCAATGTCCTTTTCTTTACACAGAGACAATACAATTACCTCCAAAGTGTGCACCGTTAGTTCGAAGAGAATGAGATCAACAGAGACTGTAGGTAACAAATTATCTGTGTGTGTCCGTGAAACACAACTCAAGACACCAACCCCGATAGTGAGTAGGCTCATTTCTGAATCTAAAGATCATGCCATATATTAGCTTCTCATCTGCATGCAGTCTCTTAGCCTCATGAAATAGGAAAAAGAAAAAAAAACTCTAAATTACAAGTGGCTGTAAAGACAGCAAATCATAGTGAATAATCTGCAGTCCAAATTTTGTTAGAAATAAAAATTTCTGCTGAACACAAATTTCTGATAGACAAGAATTTCTGCTGAACAAAAGACTGAAAAAAAGTATAAAGAATTTTATCGAGTTGGGCAAGAGACATCCTGAAATAACACTGAATCCATACACTTTGGTTAAACATCACTGGATAAATGCTAAAATCAATGTTAGAAAGAATATGAAAAGATTCACAGAATATGACAAGGGAAGAATTATGAAAATTAAAGCAGATTCAAGAAACACTGAAAAATCTGCTAAATTATTTCATGTTCTGTTCCCAAGATAGCCAAAAGGCAAAAGATACTTTGAGGAACACAGTGTTGAAGACTCTCTTGGCTTTACTCTGTCTTTCTATTATTTTTAGAAATTAATACCACCTCCTCATATCAGATGAGGAGGGAGACAGCCTTATGAAATATACAGACAGTCTTTAACACTCTTCAAGTGCCGAAAGTTCTAAATATACTTCTGGAGGTTTATTGAGCAGTCAGAGGAAAGAGCCGTCTATATTCCATTTCACAGGGTGCTTCGACAAACAATGCTGAACCCATCAAATAAGAATTAAGTGTTTAGACAGAAGGCGATATAATCTGGTTTGTTAACAAGCTAAAATCTTGTTAGTTTCAGAAGGTGTACAAAATTCAATTCAATTCCACAGAAGTTTTTACCACCCCACCATATTCTCGGCCCCATTCTGGATCCCAGAATTTCAAAGAGGTATACGCATGAATGGACCCTGTCCTCAGAGAGCTCATAGTCTGGTAGACATTGACGCTGGACACTCCCAGACACAAAGTAGGCAGAGGGTGAGGGGTTGGGGGAATGAAGGCTGGAAGGCTATCAGAAAGTCTTGTATGCCATGGACAAAATCCTCTAGGGATAAGATAAGTCTTTAAGTTAGGAAGATCATTGCAGCATTAGTGTGGAAGAGCCTGGAAAATGGGGATGGGTGGGACAGGAACACAAATTGATAGAAACAGAGCTGTCACACTACAGCGACAATCCAGGCAAGCAATCACAAAAGTTCAAGCTCAGGCCAGGTCACTGAGGATAGGAAAAAAGGGAGAGCTCTGTGCTACATTTAGGCGGTAAACTGAGTAGGACGAGGGCTGATGGAACATGACTGCAGGTAATGAGACCGACTTTCCAGGGAAATGCTTATCCATTTATAGTCATATCATATGCAATACATTACTGTTGACAGACAGATTTAGATCCAACCAAAGGAGCAAATATTTATTCCCACTGGTGCTTCAGTGCACAGTGAGACCTCAACAAGTGTCTGTGGAATGAGTCAATGAATTCTCCAAAACTGAATCTATCATGAACTGTAAGTTATTAGCTCTGGGCCATTCTCAATCAATCAGCAAATATTGTATTACATACCAAAAATAAATAAATAAATAAATAAATAGATAAATAAATAAATAAATAAATAAAAAGCAGCCTACATGAAATGAAGAACACACACAAAAGTGCAAAAGAAGAGTCTTTTATTGAATCCAAAATGCTTGCCTCTAGTTGGGGAGGAAACACATGTACACAACTGGATACAGCAATTAGGTGTGAATTAAAGCCTGTATCAATTTAAAATCAGCAAGTACTTTAGTTTCTTTGGGAGCCCAGAATAAGCAGACTATGGCCCTAAACAAAGGCACGCTGTTGAGAAATTCAACCTGACCCCCATATGTTCAGCTGCCTTAAGCCACTCACTCTCCTACCTGCACCTCAATCTTTCCTGTGAACAGGGCAGGAAAAGTGCCTTAAGACACACCCTGACTTTCTAAAAACCACAGAGAAGATAGCACTCCAAATACATGAATCCACAAAGAAAGACACCAATTCAAATTTATTCACAGATGTCAACCTTTCTTAATGGCAACACTGACATTTATTTTCCTAAAATACAGCATAATAGTATGACAAATTATAGCACGACATGACACAGAACACAACTAGGCAAATACTGACTTAGCATCTGAGCTGTCACTTAGAATCAGTCCTGGTTCGGAACAGTAGTTGACCAAGTCTGATTCCTTCCATCTACAGACTAATATGATTATTACAAAAGAAAGTAAAGGCATGCACTACCTTAAAAATTAAAATATCTCCCTAAGAAAGAGTAAGAATTCTTAACTACTCAGGTCAGCTGTTAGGCCTTAGCGCTCTGCTAGTTATAATAGAAAGATAAGAAAGATGAAGGCTCTAAAAATCCACAGCCCTGGGGAGCCAGGGAAAGCATCTCCTCATCAGCTACTCTTCCAATCTCTTGATATTCTCTATTATCAGAGAATTGCAACCGAATGCTTTTTCTTTTGTAAGTATGCACTACACCTAGAGGAAAGTGTGTGTTTAAGAAAATGTCTTACTTTTCCACCTGCAGGTAGACAATAGCACATTTTGAGAACTTGTTTGTTACTATCTTATACTCAGGGCAAGACCATGATCTTCGACTTCCATTAGCCTTACCTTGAATGCATAGAAAATGAAATTCCCTACCAAAATGATGGGTTTCATTACCGTGAAACATACTGCCTCTCTCAAACAACATCCTTTGTGGATAGTGGGGCAAGTGACTTTTCACCAGATTGTTTAACAACTGACTACTAATGATGAGACGGAGGGTTCACTGAGGGCAGGAGTTGTGTCTGCTCTGTTTACTACCAATATCTCAATGACCAAGAACCATGACTGGCACATGGTGGATGCTCAATAAATATTTTGGAACAAAGTATCCTATTTCAACTTGGGGAAATGGGAGTTTTTCATCCACAATAAAGCCTTAAGGTATAACAGAGGTGTTAAAAAAAAAAAAAAAAAAAAAAAAAAAGCTCAGTTTTGATCAACATACATACATTTCATTTTTGAAATCCCAAATAAATACAGTAAATTCAGTATTTGTGAGCATGGTATATCTTTAGTTAGAAAAACTGATTAATCATAAAACCAACTATCTCATTAGTGGTGGTGAAAAATTTCAGAGCAATCTCACTTTAGACAGCTTGAAGCATTCTCCTCTTCCACAGACTCAGTGGAATCCCCTAGGAAGTCCTGACCAACCAAACTTAATAAATACTATAAGGTTGGCCTTGGCCTCTGGCATAAGACAATAAAATGCAGAACAAAATAAAAAATTCTGTAAGCAGTGGGTGTCCCCAAGATCCACAATGTTTAAAAGACCTCAATAAGAAATCCAATAGTTACATGAAAACATCTTTCTGCACTCAGAGCATAAATCATTTCTCATACGGGTTCAGTGTCAGGGTTCTAGTTAATCATTCGGCTGTAGTAAACACTAAAAGTAATCAATCTCACAGGCTTTAGAATTTGTATAAAGACTTGCTGTCTTTACAAGCTAGTTTCCCCCAGTCTGGATACTATTGACTTTTCCTTCTGTAGCTAAAAGTTAACCGAAGTGATCCATCCTATCTTCAACCAACAGGCTGCCCTTTGACTTAGTAAAGTAAAAGCAGACCCTTTTAAACAGGACAAATGGAAGGTATTTCCGCTTTGAAATTATATGCCAAGGAGAAACCCTTCATAATGTCTAAATTCTATTTAAAGACGAAGAAAGATAACATCTTAACTCGCGGTTGAAAAGATATGCTGCCTAGACTGTTGTTTTCCAATCTGTGTTCTGAGAAGATGCCAAATGATTAGAATTGTTGGGTAAAGACCAAAAGTGGACCAAAAAGCTCCACTTTTATCTCCTTTATATACAGGGAATAGTAAGAGATTTCATTGGAAAAATAGGTTCCCCTTCTAAAAGAAGTTTGAAAACTACTTATCTTGTCCAAAGTTTAGCACTCTTGCTTAAAGTCAGGCTAAAACTGACATTTCAATTTCCTTTGGGAGTCTGCAGGCTCTTCCTGAGATGGGCTTTACAAGCTGTGGGGCCTTCCTCCTGCCTGAGAGAACAGGCAAAGCTGCTGGAATCAGCCCCTGTGCTAACTTGACACAAAGAGAGAGCGAGCAGCATTACTGACCTTGAAAATTTTGACAGCGCAGTATCTTGATTTTCTGCTTCATTATATCCAATCTAAGTATTCACCACTGATGTACCCAACCTCCCACTCACTTGTCCATGCTCCACTGCCTCTTGGAGCCACCACTGCAGCTCTGACTTTGGTGAACAGAAAAACACATATCACCCCTCATAGCCAAGAGGTTGAAGGGAGGTGCAGATGGTGACAGGCAACTGTATTCCCAGGCTCTCACAAGCTTGCTTTCCCAGGGCAAAACTGAGCCTCCTCCAGGCAAGACCAGCTGAAGTGTGAGATTGACTAAATGCCTGTCTTGAGGAATGTTGTCTGAGAAACAGAGGAAAGTATATGAGAAAATCAGTGAAGAATGGAATATCCCTAAGATGGAGTACCACTTAGCCATTTAAAGGAATGAGTTAACTGTATGTAGTAATGCAAAAAGATCTCCAAAATAGATTAGCAAGTGAAAAGGCTAAAATATACACATACTATACTCCCATTCAAGAAAAAAAATATATGCATGTATACATATATGGATGTGTTCACATGGAAAATGTCTAGAGGGAGACTCAAGAATCAATAGGTGGTGTTTCCTGTGAAGAGAGACTGGTGTTAGTGGGACAGTCTACAGTGCACCGTATAACTTTTTGTTCCGTTGGAACTTTTTACTATGAGTATGTATTGGCCTTATAATAATTTTTATAATACAACCAGAGGACTGAGAAAAGTCAAGTCCTCAGCAAATAAAACTTCACATGGAGAAGAAACCAATAAACACACACACAAAAATCAGATATTCAAAAGCCAACTGCACATTCACTGCCAAGAATGCTCAGGCCCTGGGTCCAGTAACCAAAACATGGCACTCACTGTGGGCCTTTCACTCTGTGGGTACGGTCCCAGCTCTGCCATTTCCAGGATCATGCTATTACCAGTGGCTGTCTCCTAAAGGGATTGTGGGGAAAGCCAAAACACAGAAGAAAGCGCAATAGAGTTCCAAGTCTGGTGCTTTATTCAGCACACAAAGAAACAGCAATATTGAAATAGCTCTCCCAAAAGAAAGACTATGAATTACAATCTTTGTCAAAAAGTTTTTAAAAGAAGAGTATTTCTCAAACCCAGATTTCAAACTAAGAAAGTATTATTCACAGGAGGTTGGGGTCCTTCTGCTGCCAATCAGGAAAATGCCTCATTTCCACTTGACAAAAAAAAAGTCACATGGATTCTGCTGATGTATGCCTCTCTGAATCTTCACAGTACTTTGAGAAACCTTGTATATTCACAGTCACAATAATTCACAATAATAAACACTACAGAGAAAAGTAGGATGGATTCACTAAAAAATGGTACTTACCAAAAGACCTTGAGGTATTGTTCAGGTTATTGAATATCAATAACTCTGGTACACAGTAAGAAGCAATGATCACCCAAATTCTTAAAACAGGGGAACTTGATGCTTTAGATATATTTTGACATAAGTAATTAAGATCAGATACATAATTAATAGCTCTGTAGCATATACAAATTGATGTGTTAATTTAGAAACTCAAGAATGCTTACTAAATCTCAATTCACTGGTGAAGTTAATTTTCTTACATAATTTCAACAAACTTGTTTAAAAATCCCTTTGGAACTTCCCTACCCTAAGTTGCCACTGACTAGAAAGAGTTTAGAGTATTCCGTTGTAATGTTACATTGAGTTATTTTATTATACAACGTGGTTTCAGCTGAAATTTGAACAGAGGACTGGCTGTTTTCTCAAGCTTCAATAGTTAATACATCTGTGGTCTTGGACAAGTAACAGCCTTTCTTGAGCTTCATTTCTTCATCAATAAAATTTAAAATTTTAATCAGGTGGTCATTAAGCTACTTTTCAGCTCCAAAAGTATATGATTCTGAGTCTCTGTAGCATATTACTTACCAATGAAATAATCAGTCATTTCTCTACTCCTCTAAAAAAAAAATCAAAAATCCCAAATAACTCCTCATTTCTAGAAGCTGTTCTCATGTTTTCTAGAAGGGAAGACCTTGAGATTGAGAGTGAACACGTGACATTTTCCTCCCATACTATTCCAGACAACAAAGCTGCTTTTAATTTTTAATTATTTCCAAGGTCACTTCCAGATTCAACTAACTCCACATGTCAGAAAAACTCTCATAATAAGCAATTAGATTTAAGTTTTCCAGAAACCCACAACCCTTTGCTGAGCACAAATATTCCAACTAATGCTCAGCCTTTCTTGGACACACTCTCACCCTGCAATCTAGTCCCCAGGGTATCCCCAACATCTTCATAATGTTTATCTAAAACATACCTAGTGACAAGGGTTGCTCATATTATCCCATTCCACACAATCCTTGCAGCAACTCAATAGGACAGACATAATGTCCTAGTTTTAAACATAAGAACACATAGCTAGAATGTGCGGAACTGGAGGATGAGCTCATTTCCTTGTTGGACAGTCTCCACTCTCCTTACAGGCTTCCACTTGCCCTTAATCAGTCCCTTTTCAGAGCCAGGTCTGAGGCTAAGGCTTTTTACATGTGTCACCACATTTAAACCAGTATGTGATAAGTGCTATAATTATATCTATTTTATAGATGGGAAAACTGAGACTCAGAGAGGATACATGGCTTCCCCTCAGAAACTACTAACAGCAAAGCTAGAATTAAAGCCAAGTTTAACTGATTCTGAAGCCTATGTGATTTCATTATGGAAGATGACCTCCCTGCCAGGAACTCAACTCCATAACTGTTCATTCCCTGCACATGCGAAATTGCTTTGTCAATGCATCATACCTTTCTTTCTTTAAAGAGGGAATCTGCGAGACTGTAAACTCATTGTCCCTTTATTCAGAAGGCAAGTAGAGAATATGGCTCCACTAAAATTACGGAGTAAACAAAGAAAGATGAAAACAAAAGATTCCAGACTCTGGGAATTGAATACAGGAGAACACGTAATATAAGACAGAGTAACAGTTGGGTCATTAGCCTAGAAAACATCCAAGAATGGGGCAGGGTTTTGGATAACTGCTGTGTAGATGTCTCCTGGGGGTAAAAAAAAATATGAAGCTGACAGATTACCTAATGTTTTTAATCATATTGAGGTCAACATTAAAGTCTGGGGTCAACATCAGAATGTTGTCAGGGTGTTTAGGAATAAATTATGAAAACACATAGAAAACTAAACAAAAAAAAAACATGCAATTATCAATTCACCATAAAAACCTAAAAGTGACACAAGAAATCAATAAAATTATAATGTACAATGTGATACATCTATGATCAATATTTATGTGGCCATAATAAAGTCAACACTAAAAACTGATTTAACAGAAAACTGTGATATAACTATATTGGGAGCATTTGCTTACTGAAATATTTACAGAGGAAATGACAGGATGTGTGGAATTTGCTTCAAAATATCTAGTATACAGGAATGTGAGGGATGGGAAGGTAGCAGATATGGACAAAATAAGTTTGACCATAACTGAAATCATTGTTGAAGCTAGAGAATGGACACATTGGAGTTCCCTGTACTATTCTCACTATGTTTTGGGGTATAATTTTCAATAATAAAAAGCTCTAAAAAGTAATATTGGGAGGATAGGAAGAGGAGGGAGGAAGGTGTTATGGAATAAAAAGGAAGAGACAAAAAAGATACCTGGGGTATGTGCAGAAAGTTTATAAAAGGACTATATCATCTATGAAAATCAATATATATCTGTAACTAAAAATATCAAGAAAATAGCAGTATTAATAGCATATTATTTTGCAATGTGGAAGAAAATGCCCAAAGAAAGAGCTAAAAGTATTAAAAGTAGTTGCTTCTGGAGAGTGGGTGAGCTTGTATAGGGGACTGCTGTTTTTCACTACAAGACTTGTTTTGCTACTTGAAATGTAAGACTCTGTACATAATTTCTTTGATTTAAAAAGATGAACATAGCAATTAAAAAAACACTATGCTACAATGTTCGGGTTATGGGTACTTGTAGTAGTCCATTCTCATGCTGCTATAAAGAAATACCTGAGACTGGGTAATTTATAAAGAAAAGAGTTTTAATTGACTCACAGTTCTGCACGGCTGGGGAGACCTCAGGAAACTTACAATCGTGGTGGAAGGCACCTCTTCACAGGGTGGCAGGAGAGAGAATGAGCACCAGCAGGGGAAAAGCCAGATGTTTATAAAACCATCAGACTTTGTGAGAACCCACTCACTACCACAAGAACAGAATGGGGGAAACCTTCCCCATGATTCAATGACCTCCTACTGGGTGCCTCCCACAACATGTAGGGATTATAGAGATTACCATTCACGATGAGATTTCAGTGGGGACATAGCCAAACCATATCAGTACTTTTTATGAATCTCTTTTGATGTAGTTCTTATACAGCTTTTTCAATAAGAAAAATATTGAAAGTTTTGTAAACTTGAAAGTATTTTATAAATTGTGTTTGCTGTGTGTATGTAGCCACAGTGTGCATTCCAAGCTTCTCATAGCTCAGTTAGGTTCTCTAACCCTTCCTTCAATGAGCTCACCTCAGAGTTGTTCTCGCAGGTAAATGATTTTGAGGTATCTATGTGAACATAAAAACTAAAATTAAATAAAAATAATAATCATGATAAAATAATAATAAAAATAAGAAAAGTGGTGAATAAAAAACAACCATGCTTCCACCTCTCTTGGCTTGTGTGTATGTGTGTATGTGTGTGTGTGTGTGTGTATATATATGTATATAACTCCTGACCATGAAAATGTCTTAGAAATTAACTGTGGAAAACACTGAACATGAACACTCTTACTCCAATCACTGCCCCTTCTGTGAGTGGCCTACCTAGAGTGGCCAACCTAGAGTAAGGCATACTGCAAAGTCCTCTCACTTCGAAATCCACAATTATCATCCTGTTATAAACTGACTCAGTGCTTTCAGAACAGGTTAAGATGATTTAGATGATGCTTATTTTAAAAGATTATACCTAATGTTGGAGGAAGTATTGGAAATGAACACTCTCATATGCTGTTGTTGGTGATGAGATTATAAATTGGCACAATCTTTCTAAAGGGCAATTTAACAATAATATAGGAAGCATTAGAAATGAATGTTGTTTCCTTCCAGCAATTTCATTTCCAGGTATTTATCCTAAGAAAATAAATCAGTGATTTACACAAAAATTTAGTTATAGGAATGTTTACTATAGCACTATTTATAATTGCAAAAAAGTGACAAAAAAACTAAATATCCACTTGGTAACTGGTACACTGGAATAAATTATGGAACATGCATACAACAAAATACTATGGGGTTATTAAAATAATTCTGTAGAAAGATATTCAATGACAACAAAAAATACTCATAGTGTTAAGTGAACAAAATTACTGAACAGAATACACACTGATCAAATTTTTGTAGATATATGTGAATCTTTAAGCAAAGAAAGAGGCTCAAAAATATAGAACAATAACAATTGTTACTTGGGATTTAATTTTTTCAAGCAAATCTTATGTTCTTTTTGCATATTTATATTTTTGTCAATAAATGTATATCACTTTACAATAAAAAATGTAAACAAATACAGGAGCTACAAAAGTACCTGTATCTTTTTAAAAACGTTAAAATTAATACAATCAAAACACACATACACACACACACACACACACATTTTAAAATAAGAAGAATGAGAAGGTGGAAAAAGAAAAAGATGATGGTCAAACAACAATGCTGACCTTGAAATACGTTTTTTGGTCCAAACAATAATTCTCCAAAGTCACATAATAGAGTCTCATCAGAGGTTAATCAATTGAATGTTTCCAAAGACATTAACTTTTGACACTGATGCTCTGTATTATGTTTTTATTCAATCAATACATATTCCTATATTATTTTCTTCCTTCATTTTTCTGAGTTGCATTTATTCTTTATTTCTTCTTGAGATTTTTGTCTTTATTTTTTATTTATATGTATATTCTAAAGTTATAAATGTCCCTCTAGTCAATGCTTTAGCTGCAGTTTAGAGTATTTTTATCATTCTGCTGAAAATATTTTTCTTGTGATTTCCTTTCTGATGATTAAGAAAAATATTTATTTTTTTCTAAAATATTTGGGAAATTTTAAAGCACTTTTTGTGATTGATTTTTAGCTTAATTTCTCAGTGCTCAGAAGTGTATTTCTTAGACTTTAACTTTTTTTTTTTTTTTTTTTTAAGACAGGGTCTCACTGTATCACCCAGGCTGCAGTGCAGTGGCACTATCTTGGGTCACTTAAACCTTCATTCCCCAGGCTCAAGCAATCCTCCCACCTCAGCCTCCCAAGTAGCTGGGACCACAAGCCCGCAACATCATACCTGGCTTTTTTTTTTTTTTTTAATTTTTGTATTTTTAGTAGAGACAGGGTCTCATCACTGTTGCCCAGGATGGTCTCTAACTCCTGAGCTCAAGTGATCTGCCAGCCTCAGCCTCCCAAAGTGCTGGGATCACAGGCGTCAGCCCCTGCACCTGGCTAGAGTTTAATCTTTGGAAATTAAAAGTTGCTTTATGCCTGGCATACATTCATTTTTGGCAACTGTGCAACATACACTTGAAAGGAATGTTTGTTTTGCAGTTGTTGTATGCACTATTTTATACACTATACATCAATTAGCTCAAGTTGATTAATTTGTTCAAATATTCTACGTGCTCTGTCTACTTATCTACAAATAACTGAGAAATATATATTAAAATCCACCTTGTAATTGTGAGTTTGTCTATTTCTCCTTGTAGTTCTGTTACTTTTTGCTTTATATATTTTAAAATCATGTTATTAGGTGTATACATATTTAAAAGTAGTATATCTTCCTAGTAGATTGACTCTTATATCATTATGAAATACCACTGTTAATAATTCTTCTTGCCTTAACACATAATAGCTATATTGGCTTTCTTTTGGTTAGTGTTTGCATGATATTTCATTTGCCAACCTTTAATTTTCATCATTTCTGAATCCTTATTTTTAATATACATTTCTTTTACACACCATATAGTTAGGTTTTGTTTGTTTGTTAGGCTTCCTTTGTCTTTTGAAAGAAAGCTTGACTATTTTATATGTAATGGAGTTAAAGATGTATTCAAGTTTAAATCTTCTATGTTACTGTTTGCTTTATACTTGTTTCTTTTCCTCTCCTTCTTGTCTTATTTTGGATTCATCACTAATTTTTATCATTCTATTTTCCCCCTCTATTTGCTTGTTAGTTGCACATTCCTTAACTATTCTTTTAGTTGTTACTCCAGCCATTAAAACATGTATCTTTGACCTATATAAATCTAATCTAGATTCATATTTTTACCACTTCTTAGACAATGCATGGACCATAGAACACTTTTCCTCCATTTAACCCCCTCCCAAATTATGAACTATTTTTGTTGTGTATTTTAATGTTATATATATTTTGAATTATTTTTGGATAGCCAATAATCATTTAGCTTTACCTACGTATTTACACTTTTTATTGCTCTTCATCCTTTCCTGTATCTCTGAGCCTCCGTCTGAGAGCTTGAACATATTAATCATAGTTATTTTAAAGACTATATCTGATAACTCCATTCATTATCTGCAAACCTGATGGATCTTTTTGTATCACCTATTTTTTCTTTTGGTTTTCAGTAACATCTTGTCTACTCATATGCCTAGTTATTTCTGCTTGAGTGCAGAATATTTTAAATGAAAAGGTATCAGAGATAATTAGAGGCTCTGGATGATGCTATTTTCCTCCAGAGAGGAAGAATTTGGCTTCTGGCAGGTAGCTGAAGGGCACCAGTAATTCCAAACTATCTTAATCCAATTGGATTGACCTAACTGATAACAGCTTCAGTCTTTATGAGGCTAGTCTATTTCCTGCTCACTCTTACTCATAGGATGCAGTCTTTCAGGTTCTTAAACGAAAGTCTAGAGCATTTACCAGACCCTCTCCCAAGTAAGCCCTAGTCCCATGTTTATATTTTTCCATAAAACTTATTTTCCATAAGTTATGAGAGGTACAGGTGATATTTGGTTACATGAGTAAGTTCTTTAGTGGTGATTTGTGAGATTTGGTGCACCCAACACCCAAGCAGTATACACTGCACCATATTTGTAGTCTTTTATCCCTCATCCCCCTCCCATGCTTCCCCCCAGTCCCCTAAGTCCATTGTATCATTCTTAGTCCTTAACATCCTCATAGCTTAGCTCCCACATATCAGTGAGAACATATGTTGTTTGGTTTTCCATTCCTGAGTTACTTCACTTAGAATAATAGTCTCCAATCTCATCCAGATCACTGAAAATGCTGTTAATTCATTCCTTTTTATGGCTATATTATATAAATATATATATACAATTACTTTATCCACTTGTTGGATAAAGTGGATATCAAAAAAAATGGTTCCAAGATTTTGCAATTGTGAATTGTGCTGCTATAAACATGAGTGTGCAAGTATCTTTTATGAATAATGCCTAGTCCCATTTCAATCCTCCATCAGCCCCATTATTGTACCAAAAGCTATGCTCAGTTTCTGAGTCTCTCAACCACTGCTTTTGGACTTTTCCCCTCCTGGATCTTGGTCCTGTAATTTCTTACTATCTTAATAACTTTCTTATGCCTTTAAGCAGAAAATTTTTCATATTTTATCCATATTTTCTAGTTGTTTTTAGTGGGAGAGTTGGTTCAAAATAACATAGTCTGCCATTGTCAAAAAAAGAGAACTCCCCCACTTAACAAGTATTTAAAATGAAATCTCAAATAAACATTCTTTTCATAACCCACTTCAATTTATCCCTGGACCATATTCAGTTAAAAGAAAGGTGACAAGGATAGTTCGTGTACACCAGGAGTAATAAGCCAGAGTTGAATGATGAGAACACATGGACACAGAGAGGGGAACATGGGGCCTGTCAGGGGGTGGGGGCTAGGGGAGGGATAGCATTAGGAGAAATACCTAATGTAGGTGACAGGTTGATGGGTGCAGCAAACCACCATGCCATGTGTATATCTATGTAACAAACCTGCACTTTCTGCACATGTACCCCAGAACTTAAAGTATAATAATAAAAAAAGAAGTAATAAGCCAAATTTCAACTTCTATAGGAGTAGAATGTCTTCAAAAAAAAACTCAGAAAGAATATCCCAGCCCACCACCCACCTTTTATCACTGGTTCTGACTTGTGACTATTCTAAAAGCCATTTCCTCTCTCAAAAGAAAAATGTCAAAATATCCTCTCTTTTTTGTTAGTAGTTTATATCATTACAAAATTCGGGAATTGTAGATGATTTTAAAGATCTTCTAGCTCAGCATTATCATTTTACAAATTAAGAAACTGTGGTTCAGAGGTGAAATAATTTGCACATTGTCATACAACAAGTTCCTGGAGGAACTAGAAAACTAATCCAGTTCACATTCAGGGCATCTGAACTAGAGATCTAAAATAAAAGTGCAACTTCACAAAGAAGTTTATTAAAGACATAAATAAAATGGAACCAATCCTTACAAACAAACTAAGGAAAAAACAGGGACAGTCAGAAATTTGAATGTGACTAAATATATGTGGTTATTAAGGAAAAATTAATTATTTGTTAGATGTGATAATGTTCTCTCGGGTATATTTTTTAAAGTCACTATCATTTATATATACACACTAAAATATTTACTGATGAAATGATATTATTAGGATTTATTTCAAAGAAAGTAGGTGTGCAGATTAAATAAATTGGCCGTGTATTGATAGTGATAATTCATAAGGGCTCATTACACTATTCTTTTATATTTTTTTGAAATTTCCCATAATAAAAAGAAAACATTTAAAAGGAAATGTAATGCACAAAAAGTTCAACTAAGTTGGCGCTTTTCCCTTAATCAAAAAAAAAAAAAAAATTACCAAATAAATGAATTAAAGGGGGCTGAAGGTCAAATCCAGTTATAACAATACAGTTTGCCAATATCTCTAGATAACAAATCTCAGCCAGTAGCCCAAATAATTTAAGTAATAACTTCTGACAACTAGGTAAGCTAAACAGAGGCAGGAGAATTGATGCATTATTTAGCATAATTCAATCTCCTGTTGTATATTTTATCGCACAAATGCTAATAATATTGTTCACAGAGTCTTTTTAACATCTTAAAGAAACTATCTTATTTATGCTAATGCAAAATTCAGCGCTTAGCACATTCTCAATATTCTATAACCCAGACTCTTTTCCACTAATGAAGCATCCCACTGTGGAGAACTGGCTATATTTGGGGTATTTCAGATTCTAAGGAAGAGTTATTAGAGAGAAAAAGGTAAACTGATGAAAGTAAGAGTTGAAAAATAAAAAGGAGTCCCAAAGATAAAAACAAATCAGTGTCCTTAGGTCTCCTGAAAATTGCTCTTTTATACTTAACAATAGCTAAACAAGGCCGGGCGCGGTGGCTCAAGCCTGTAATCCCAGCACTTTGGGAGGCCGAGACGGGCGGATCACGAGGTCAGGAGATCGAGACCATCCTGGCGAACACGGCGAAACCCCGTCTCTACTAAAAAGTACAAAAAAACTAGCCGGGCGAGGTGGCGGGCGCCTGTGGTCCCAGCTACTCGGGAGGCTGAAGCAGGAGAATGGCGTGAACCCGGGAGGCGGAGCTTGCAGTGAGCTGAGATCCTGGCCACTGCACTCCCGCCTGGGCGACAGAGTGAGACTCCGTCTCAAAAACAAAACAAAACAAAACAAACAAAAAAAAAAAACCAATAGCTAAACAGTCATAATTTGTAGGAGGGAATGCCCAAATATAACACTGGAGAAAAACTTTGGAGAATGATTTTATCATGTACCCCATCACATTTTCCCTGCTCAATCAATAGTCTGCTAAGGTTCATTTTTTGGCTATGGCCCAGTTTCTTTATTCCTCTGTATCCTTGCTTGTTATACTGTCACATCCCAAGGTCCTGCTCCTCAGCCCATAATGTCAAAAGCTGCCTGCCAGCCTGCCCAAGGCTGGTGCTGTAGTACCCCCCCCCCCGCCCCGCCCATCAGTGACTGCCTGACTGAGTTCAGGCAGCATATTATTTCAGAAGGGGCTGGACACTTACCCCTAAATAATGTGGTAGGATATTCCCAAACGAGGCAAGTCTATGAGCCCAAAGTTGTGAGCTCTCAGTAAGCTGGATCATTCTAATTTAAATACACAGATGTGCAGAGCTGCAGTGCACGTGCTTGTGAGCACATGTGCACACACGCAAAGAGCAGTGCTTATTAATCCCAGGTGCCAGAAGTCAGAGAGGTCTTCAGGATTCAGTAAATGTTCACTAATTTAAGACTAAGGAAGATCAAGTTAAAAAAAAAATTAAAGCTACAGTATAATAGCAACTTATATAATATCAGCTAACATTTGTCAAATGCCTACTCTGATAGAAGGCAAGCATTGTGCTAAGTGAGGGGCCCATCTTATCTCATATGCATTCATGTTCTCATGCACAGATTTATCTCATTTAATTCTCAGAACAACCCTAGGGTAGAGATACTGAAGTACCTGTCATTTATAGTCACAGAAACTGGGACTAAGAGAGATTAAGTCACTTGTCCAGGAACACACAATGGTAAGTGGCAGGGAATTATTATTAATAGCTGTGATCTTCTTATCAAGGCTGGAAAAGCAGTCATGATTATGAAAACAGGCAGCAACAATATATAGTTAAGAGAAATTGCATAACCCTCCAGATACATTTCCCTACACATATCCCGGATGAAAGTCCGGGCTTATCTGTAATATCGCTAATCCCTAGGTTACTTTTCCCTGATCTTCTGACCACATCCTCACCAGATATTGGCATTAGGCCCAGCCCTCCAGAAACAACTGAGTTCTTGCCCTGGACCTAAATGCTCTCTATGGCCATCTCTCTTTTCTTAGCTAAGCTCCACATTTGGGTAAAATAGCACTATGAACTAACGTGCTGTTTACTAGATGTGCTGATCACTATCACTACTCAAAATGAGAGCAACTGCAAAACTTAGGTGATGGGCAATTTGGCACCGGAGCCTCCGATGCCACTGGATATGAAGCTTTCTGCAGGCAAGGGATTGGAGGCAGACCCACCCCTCGGCCTGAAACCACCTGCAGAAGAAAGACAAATTCCTAGTAGGGGAATCCAGAGTTGGAAGCTCCCATCTTAGATTAAACCAGTGCACACTGGGTGCACCTGACCACTAATAACATGAACCTATTGCCCACTTGCTACTACCAATAAATACCATTCATCCGGCCTTCTGTATGTGCCAGGCACTGCACTAAGCATTTCAAACTATTGCCTATATTAACTCTTGAAGCAATCTGGCAAGCTCCATGTTATTATCAACTTTTAACATACAAGAATTCAAAAGCATAGAGAGTCTTAGTATTGTGTTCAAGGTGACACAGAGACAGGCTTAGAATTCAGCGCATCCTAACTCCAAAGCACATGCTATTAACCATGACTCACATTGCCACACACGCACCCCCAAATCCAGATGTTCAAGTTCATCCCTCCTTCACAGAGTAAGTGAAGAGACACCCCAAAACCACAAGATGACACACCAGATGTGGGGCCCTTTCAGGGCCCAATCCAGCCTCTGCAGGCAGTACTTGAAGTTTCCCTTGTCAATTACATCCATTTCTGAGAGAGAGCACTATTATCACTCATAAATGACTAATCTATGACATTATTAACATAATTAAGATGGTAATTATTTTTTTAAAAAAATAAAAAATCTATAATCTTCAACAGAAAAGCTATACAACCATTCTCTTCCATTCATTATGCCTAAGAGAAAAAATATACATGTATGTATATTTATATATACTCACCAACACAAAAATATACATATATAATTATAGAAGTTATTTTACTTAACATTTAACAAGAATTATTCAAATAATTCCCTGGAATCAACAGGGTCTATAAAGAGCCTCTGGACAATTACAATGATCATGTAGGAGCTGGCATTAGACCATTGTAAGTTTCGCATCTTTTCCTTATCTGAGGAAAAAAAAATGAATCAAAGGACTGTGAAAGCCATGTAAGTATCGTCCAGCCCTGTTTAGGTTCAGTAAAAAACACCCAGGTGGGTGATTCTTAGGTCAGGATTTTGAGATGTAGAATTAAGTCTATTTCCTTTCGAGAGCTTTTCTTGCTGAGGAGGGACTTGTTTCAGACAGTGCAGGGCCAGTGGCCTCAGGCCCTGTGTGTGCTGGCGCCCACTCCACTGTGAAGACTTCTCATGAAGTCTCATTTACCCCTGTATCCCAAAACCGAGCACGGTGCTGGCGCACAGTAGGTATTGCAAAAGTACTTCTGGCACGAGGAATTAAACTGATAGGGTGGGAAAGCTCAAACTGGAAGAGCTATTTAGTGTCATCATCTCCACTGTGCTTCAACATCAGCATAGCGGCTCTAAGAAGTCCTGTGGAAACTCTCCCAACGGCACACTAAAGAGCAGGACATGAGGGTGGTACGTCCAAGACTTGGGTTCTCCTGAATTCTGGCTCAAACATCTGTTCTGCCATTCATTAACTGTGCGGCCTTCAATATGTCCCATAATCTCTTTGAGCCTCTCCCTCATTCAAGAACTGGAGAGATTAGACTGCCTGCTGTCTAAAGTTGCTTCCAACTGTAATGTGCTATAATCCTATTTTCCTTATGATCAGTCTCAGCCCAATACCTCCCCTTGCGTGCCCCAAGTTATTAGTTTAAAAAATATACAGTTGATCCTCATTATGCGTGGATTCCGTAAATGAGAATTCTCCTAGTGGCCACAATTTATTTGTAACCCCCAAATTAATATTTATAATGCTTTCATGGTCGTTGATGGGCATGCACAGAACAGCAAAATTGTTGAGTCACCCAAATGCACACATTCTCAGCAGAGGTCAAACAAGGCGATACTCTGTTCTCCCGTTTCAGTTCCCATACCGTAGACAAGTGTCCTTTTCACAGTCTATTTAGTGCGCTGTTTTTCACACTGTTGTGCTTTTTGTGTGACTTCACTCTTAAAATGGCCCATGCACACAGTGCTGCGGTGCTGTCTACTGTTCCTAAGTGCAAGAAGGCTGTGATGTGTCTTACAGAAAAAACGCATGTGTTAGCTATGCTTCACCCAGCCATGAGTTATAGTGCTGTTAGCCATGAGTTCAAAGGTGGGAATCAACCATATATATTAAGTAAAGTGTCTTAAAACAGAAGCACACATAAAACACAGTTAGGTATTGATCAGCTGATGGAAATGTTGAGATCAGAGGCTCACAGGAGAGTCCTAAGCTTATATTTCCCCTAGGAGCAACAGTTCAGTGTTTGTTAATTCAGTGTTTGTGGCAACTTTATAGAACACGACTATTGCACATAATGAGAATTGACGGTATACCCTCAGTCTGGACTTCCACATACAGTTGTGTGGAAATGTAAATGACACCCCCTAGAATTGTGCAGTATACAACCCGCCCAACCATGTGCAGGGAGTGCTGTACTTGAGATATGATCTTGTTGGAATGGACTACAGGGAGAAAACCAAAATGGAAACGTCTATCCTTAGCATACTCCAAATAAAAAACTCTTCTAGCACTCATGATGAAATTATTGCAGATGACCTAGACTCCTGACATGAGCGAACCCATTTAGGAACCTAAGTGTCTCCTGAAATTCCTTTCCTCCATCCCTCTTATGCTTACATAAGTATTCTGAATTTTGCAAAAAACAGCCCAAGTATTTCCATGCTTTCTCTGCAGATCAGTTTGTAAATGTCATTAATAATTTCAAATGATGCCCCCATGAGAAAGTTCTCCACAAATCCACTGCAGAAACACAGGCCAGCAACAATAAATAATTCACGCAAGCACCTGAAACTCCTACTAGGAAGATATACTGGGAGATTTTCTGAAAGGAGAAGGAACACAGAGGCCAAAAAAAGAGAAAAGTAAAGGGAAAAACAGAAAAGATGTAAGAACGAAAGAGGAAGATTGACTATGACGGCAAGAGTTTTAGAAATAAATACTACTTCAGATAGGCATCATCAAGGTCAATCAAGATTTCTTTTTAGGCCGGGCGCGGTGGCTCACGCCTGTAATCCCAGCGCTTTGGGAGACCGAGGCGGGCGGATCACGAGGTCAGGAGATAGAGACCATCCTGGCTAACACAGTGAAACCCTGTCTGTACTAAAAATACAAAAAAAATTAGCCGGGTGCGGTGGCAGGTGCCTGTAGTTCCAGCTACCTCAGGAGGTTGAGGTAGGAGAATGGCGTGAACCCAGGAGGCGGAGCTTGCAGTGAGCTGCACTCCAGCTCGGGTGACAGAGCGAGACTCTGTCTCAAAAAAAAGAAAAAAGAAAAAAAAAAGATTTATTTTTAATTTGCAAGTGCAGGGGGAAGTTTTTGGCTTATCTCTCTTTTGTAATATGGTTTGCTACTGTATATCTCAAATATACAGTCAGCCCCATCGCATCACTGATGATATAAAAATTTCCTACAATTAAACCCTGCCAGGATGCAACTGTCCTTTGAGCCCGTCAGGATTCCGACTGAAAAAAAAAAAAAAAAAGAACATTAAACTTCTGAACTCAGTCAGGCATGAGGGTTCAAATCTTATCCACATCACTTAACTAGATGGCTGCCAGTAAGTAGTTTAACTTTCAAACCTCAGATTTTTTGTTTGTAAAGTAGGGATAAATAATAGCACCTACTGCATTGGGCTGTTTTGAAAATTAAATGAGATAATGCATATATAGTACCTAATACCATACCTAGGATATTAAATTATTATTTACCAATATGATATTATAATTGATAAATCACACACAGATCTAGGTTACTGGAAGCTTTAAATCCGTAGGTAAAACCACAGCATGGAACACATCTCACAGAAACACTTTTTGGGTTATCTCTCATGAAAGGAGTGATTCAGGCAGGAGAAAGAAAAGAGAACAGCAATTTTCTTTTGAGTTTTTCAGGCTTTCCACTTTTCTTCTCCCGTTGCCAGGTAATGGATCAATGATTTCCAGAAACCAAAACTAATCCTACAAGTAAAAATGATGTGATTACAGGCCCAGCACTTAGAAGCCACAGTGATATCTCATTGACATGAGAGGAAGAGACAAGTGGCAGGAAAATAAACTTGAGTAAATGGACAGCAGATGAAGAAAAAAAACCTCTAAAGCCAAAATCTGCACCAAGACGAGGTCCCGAGGCACATTTAAAGAGATGCAGAAGTGTCAGATGAACACAAATCCCGATAAGGTTCAAAACAGTGGGAGGAAGCGGGGCTGGCCTTCTCTGACCCATTTTATGTTTTTGTAGACTACTGTTAATAACCTGTCTCGAAACCCCATCTCTATTAAAAATACAAAAAAATTAGCCGGGCGTGGTGGCGGGCACCTGTAGTCCCAGCTACTCGGGAGGCTGAGGCAAGAGAATGGCGTGACCCAGGAGGCAGAGCTTGCAGTGAGCTGAGATCAGGCCACTGCACTCCAGCCTGGGAGACACTGCGAGAGTCCATCTCAACAACAACAACAAAAATAGTCCATCTCAGCTCCCTCACCTTTCTTAAAACCATAGGTATATACTGAGGATTCACAGTCAAGTAAAAAGTTTGGATTAGGTGATGACCCAAAAGATCCTTTCAAGGCCCATGATTCCTTTGTGCTTTCAAAGAAAGAGCAAAATTAAGTGACTCACTTGATCAGGGATGGCAACAGAAGCATATGTGTCTTCAGACCTTTAGTCCTAGGTTGGCCTCATCATTTTTTTTACCTTGCTCATCTTGCACAGGCATATTTTTAGGAAAATGTACATTTAAAAAATTTGTGAGTATATAGTAGATGTATATATTTATGGGGTACATGAGATATTTTGATAGAGGCAGGCAATGTGTAATAATCACATCATGGAAAATGGGGTATCCATTCCCTCAAGCATTTATCCTTTATGTTACACACAATCTAACTATATTTTTTAGTTATTTTAAGATGCACAATCAAATTATTATAAACCATAGTGACTCTATTGTGCTAACAGATACCAGGTCTTATTCATTCATTCTAACTTTTTGTACTCATTAACCATCCCTACCTCCCTCCCACCCCACTACCCTTCCCAGTCTCTGGTAAACATCCTTCTAGTCTAGCTCCATGAGTTCAGTTGTTTTGATTTTTAGGTCCCAGAAATAAGTAAGAACATGCAATGTTTGTCTTTCTGTGCCTAGATTATTTTACACCGCATAATGACCTCCAGTTCCGTCCATGTCGTTGCAAATGACTGAATCTCATTTGTATGGCCAAATAGTACTCCACTTTGTATAAGTACCAATTTTATTTATCCATTCATCTGTTGATAGACACTTAGATTGCTTTCAAATCTGGGCATGCATTTTTTTTCTTTTTTGAGACAGAGTCTCGCTCTGTTGCCTAGGCTGGAGTGCAGTGGCGCAATCTCGGCTCACTACAACCTCCACCGCCTGGGTTCAAATTTGACTGAACTTATATATGAGAGGAGGGCTGAGAAGTCAGAAACTGAGGAGCTAGAGAGAACCAAGTGTGGTGTGGGCCAGCAGACAGCTCCTCTAAACGTGTAAACACGCAGAACCATTCCTTCCATGCGGGCCCCAGTATCTCCCCTGGGTGAGCCAAACCACACTAAAAACCCTCCCACTCCACCGAGTGGCTCTACCCATCTTCAGTAACCCTCTACAAACTTTTCAGGGTCATGTGAAAACCACCCAAACTCTTCTGAACCTACCGCCATCCCGTCTTTGTTCTTTCTTAGTGAAAAGGACATTCCTCCTCATGTCCCAGGAAAATCTCTCTGCATCTGCTCTCCATCTATCCCCTCCTGTCTCCTGAACAACCAGAGTGAGTCTGTAATTACTCCTCTCTCTTGCATCTCCTGACACTCCTTTTCCTCCAGTTGTGTGTCTCCTTGACTTAGTCAAAAAAGATGCTTGCAATTCTGTAATATTTAAATTGAGATGTCATTCATGCATTCATTTCATAACTATTCACTATGGGCTTATGATGAGTACTGCATTGATGGACTGAAAGCTCTGCATATGTGCTGTTATTGCTTAGATTGCTAGAGATAGTTTTTTGGTTTTGTTTTTGCTTTTTGTTTTAAGAAAGGGCATATTATGGACCACCAAATCAGGTCATTCCTGAATGGGGATTCCTGATTCCTTGTATAAACACTAACCTAATTCTCAATTGAATTGGAATGTGGTTATTTTCTTAGCCAAACCTGAAGTAAAAGTCAATAGTACTGGCTGCCCTTCCTGACTTCTAAATCCTCTGCAGGAGGGCCCTGGTCTGTACAAGAACCAGGTTCCTGGCAAAAAAAATAAAACACCAAAAAACACAAATCAGCATTGACAGGACACCAGCCTTACAGACCTCAACCACACACAGTAAGTGAGAACAAAGGAATTTCAACATTTACAGGCTAAGATTGGGACCATACTGAAATAAAGCAGGGTTTTAACAGCCTGTTTATTGAGTTCATTTAATGAAACAAACTATCCCCATGGAGATGGTCCCAGGTACCTACTTATCAGCAACTACTTAAGTACATGCAGAAGCTATTAACCAGTTCTTGATTTAGAACTCTAGTTAATGCTGGCAAAAATAATTTCAGATTTTCCCATTCTTGTAGGATACATGCCTGAATAATTCATTAATAATTGACTTCTTTTTTCTTCCCACTTGATTCTATGCTACCAGTCACTTAACACCACTGGGCTACCTGGCACGATGCTCAAATGCTCCAGTGTTCTTTGCACAGCCATAGATTTCAGCCCTGTAAAATTGCTCGGAGAGACACACACCCTCCTAACACTAACATATCATCTTCTTCTCCAAGTGGCACATATTGAGGTTTCAACAATGTGGAGCAGTTTTGGCTTCTGCCCACGCTGCTTTTATTATGAAGACTTAGCACAGACATTTTTAACACAATAGTCATTCCTCCCAACAGACTACATAATTCCTTTATAATCATAAAGATGCAAACACATTCCTCACTTGCTATCCAAAGAAATAGCATAACTCTATAGGTATGGGTGAGAATGGAGAGGAGGAGGAAAAAAGAAAAATAAAGAGTTCAGATGTGGGGGAAGAGTCTCAAGGAACGCTGTACTGAAAGGAAAAGGTTAACACTGTAGATCTGTGCCTGCCTGGATCAAATATATCTAGTCGACAAGAGGTTTCCTATAAATTTAAACTTCTATATCAAATCTCAAATCATATGTGATTAAATATACATATATGTGCATATATACATATGTGTGTATATATATCTCAGAATCAGAATTTTAATGCCGAGAAGAATTATTTTCCTCTGAAAAAATATTTCCCCCAAGGCACAATGAAAGCAGATGAGAATGTGGCAAATCTTTCAAAATGTGCATATCTTAAGAAAAAATATAATTTTTAGTTCATGTGTTAATAATACCTGAAAGAAGGCAGAAAATATCGGAACCAAGAACTTGGTTTATTTGGTACTATAGCTAGTGGAAATAATAGCTATTAACACCAAAGCATCAAGCAAACTCTTTCTCGAGTTTGCTCTTTCTCCAATTTTATATTTGGGTTTCCCTCCTACAAGTTATGACTTTTTAGTTACAGTTAAATAAAAGAGCAATTTGTAGGAGACCTAAGAACACTGATTTGTTTTTATCTTTGGGACTTATTTTTACCTTTCAACTCTACTTCTTTGACTTTACCCTTTTCTGTCTAATAACTCCTTCTTAGAATCTTAGAGTGTTTCTCTATAAGCTTCATGAGGTTAGGGCCAAGTCTGTCCACAAATCCTTAGTGCCTGGATTAGGGTAGACATTCAATAATTGACTATGCATGAATGGGGTTAATGAATAATTGAATATTAAGTTGAACCGGCTTTTGGAGGTGGCTACAACTCTCACAATTTCAATTTTTTAAGACAGAAAAATGTGGGGGTGGGGAGTTGATTCTGGAGGCAAGTTCTGATCTGACTAGACTCAATTAATACCAGTATTGCTAGCAATAAGCATGTGGTGCCGACTTTGTGATCAGTACTATTAAAGTCATTAAACACACACAAATGCAGTTGTTAGTTCCTATATTCCTATAATCTATCCTATATTTATACCTTAAATATAAGCTTAAAGTAGTCATTCCAGCTCAGAATTTACTAAGCATCTTGTATGTGCCAAATGCTATATGAGATACTGAGTACATAATTTTTTAAAAATCACCGTTAAAAATGAGCTTAAAACTGGAAGTTATGACAGAAATAGAAACAAAAAAACCCAACACTATATGCAGTCATAGAAGTAAGTACAAGATAGAGAGGAAGAGCAAGGAGGGCTTGATGCTATCTTTAAGGGTGGGGGTAAAGCACTGTATGGAAAACAACCTGGGCAAAGTTTTGTTTAAAGATCAATCAGAGCTGCCAGAAAGACACAGTATGGATGAGCAGGCCAGCAATCCAGTGCAGGAGCCAAGTAGCAAGAGACAGTGAGGAAGAAGCTGCCTCAAATTGGGGCCAGGGGCAGCGACAACAAGAAGTTGCCAGACTGGAAAATTAGAGAGAGAAAAGAGTGGGAAGTGAGAGCTCAGAAAACAGAGAGTTGGAGAGTTGGGAAGAAACTAGATTAGAATGGGTCTTGGCCGACAAGCTAAGAAATTTGGACCTCAGCCTCAGATCAGTGAGGAACCACTGAGAGTTTTAGGCAGGAGGAGGTGAGGAGGTGAATTTTAGATGGATCATATTGGTTGAAAATACCCTTGATTGCCTCAGGGTTCTGAATTTCCCTTCTCCAGGCTCTGGAAGTCTTTACTGCATCACTCAAGTTGGCCCTCAGCTACCTTGTTCTGTGCATGTGCAGGTCTTAGTTCTCTAATTCAACTTCACATATCAGGGGGCCATGGCCACTTCTCAAATCATTTCTGTATTGCCCATGGATTTACCACAATATGCCCAGTTCAGTACTGCATCTAATACCTTTTTCCTCAACTCTTTAACCCAAAATGCAATTGCCTACTCAACATATTCTCTAGGCTTCGTCACAGATACCACAAAGGCAGCTTTACAAAAAACTTACTTACTTCATCATCGTTCCTCTAAACACTCCTCTTCCTGTGTTCCATTTTTTTTGTTTTTGTTTTTGTTTTTTTGTAAATGGTATCACTATTTACCAGTTGGCCCAAGTCCAGAAACCTGAAAGTCATCCTTGATTCCTCTCCAATTACCGAGTCTTACTGACCTTACTTCCTAAATATCTCCCAAATCCTTCCTCCTCTCCACCCCAGTGCTACCTCTTCTTAACACACCACTATCATTCACTCTTGCCCCACCCAATCTGTTATCCAGGCTATGGCCAGAACTCTGATATCTTTATAAAACCACAAATCTAATCTCATCTCTCCCCAGAGCAAAACTCTACAATAATTCCTATTTCCATGAGATAGAGTCCAAAGCCCTTAAAAGGGCTTCAATCCTTCATTAGCAAGCCCAGGATTATCGTTTTAGGCTCATGTCTTACCATCCCCCCTCCTCCCATTCCACATTCAGGCCATTCTGAAATCCTTCCCGTTCCTCCAATATGTTATTCATTCCTCTCTTTCTCTCCCCTGCTCACCCCACCCTCACCCATTCCTTACCCATTGTCTTTAATAATTGTTTTTTGAATCATGTCTCCATTATTAAGATTCTTGGTTCCGGCCGGGCGCGGTGGTTCAAGCCTGTAATCCCAGCACTTTGGGAGGCCGAGACGGGCGGATTACGAGGTCAGGAGATCGAGACCATCCTGGCTAATACGGTGAAACCCCGTCTCTACTAAAAAATACAAAAAACTAGCCGGGTGAGGTGGCGGGCGCCTGTAGTCCCAGCTACTCGGGAGGCTGAGGCAGGAGAATGGCGTAAACCCGGGAGGTGGAGCTTGCAGTGAGCTGAGATCAGGCCACTGCACTCCAGGCTGGGCGACAGAGCGAGACTCCGTCTCAAAAAAAAAAAAAAAAAAAAAGATTCTTGGTTCCATGAACACAGGATTACATATGTCTGGTTCACTAGACTAAAGAACAAGAACATCAAAGTTCTATCCTGGTGCCTAGTACAAAACTGGGCACATACTAGAGGCTTAATAAATATTTTCTGAATTCACAAATGAATAAATGGTTGGGGCTTATTCTGAGTGACTTTGTTATCTTCAGGCTATTACATCAAGGTTCCACTAATCTGCTTGTAATTGGACCAAAAACTTTGACTAAAACAAAATAAATCTATTCTAGAGTACACACATACACGCAAAGTCAGTTAATGGTAGTCTATATCAATAACACTTTCTTCCTTTGTCCTCTCACTTATTACATGATCTATGATTAGACATGTGATATGATCAAAAATATAAATACTTAAATTGTATGATATGCTGGATTGAAAGTAAAACAAAAGATTAGAATGAGATTTGGGAAAGGTAGCGTGGGCTGGTCTAGTACTCATAGACAAAACCAAGAATTTTCAATACAAAGAATATCAAGAATTTCCTGTACCATACACCTATTATTCCGCTAAAATAGTTGCTATATGTTCACTTCCAAGATGGCCAAATAGGAACAGCTCTGATCTACAGCTCCCAGCAAGATTGACGCAGAAGATGGGTGATTTCTGCATTTCCAACTGAGGTACCTGGTTCATCTCACTGGGACTAGCTGGACAGTGGGTGCAGCCCACGGAGGGCGAGCCAAAGCAGGGTGGGGCGTCACCTCACTGGGGAAGGGCAAGGGGTCAGGGGATTTCTCTTTCCCAGCCAACAGAAGCCATGAGTGACTGTACCTGGAGGAGCAGTACACTCCTGCCCAAATACTGTGCTTTGCCCATGGTCTTCGCAACTGACAGACCAGGAGATCCCCTCATGTGCCTGGCTCAGTGGGTTCTATGCTCACAGAGCCTTGCTGGCTGCTAGTGCAGCAGTCTGAGATGACCTGGGATGCGGGAGCAGGGCAGGGGGAGGGGCGTCCGCCATTGCTGAGGCTTGAGTAGGTGGTTCTATGCACACAGTGTAAACAAAGCAGCAGGGAAGCTCGAACTGGATGGAGCCCATGCAACTCAGCAAGGCCTACTGCCTCTCCAGATTCCACCTCTGGGGGCAGGGCGTATCTGAACAAAAGGCAGCAGACAGCTTCTCCAGAGTTAAACTTCCCTACCTGACAGTTCTGAAGAGAACAGTGGTTCTCTCAGCATGGCATTCGAGCTCCAATAATGGGCGGATTGCCTCCTCAAGTGGATCCCTGACCCCCATGTAGCTTGACTGGGAGACACCTCCCAGTAGGGGCCAACAGACATCTCAAACGGGCAGGTGCCCTCTGGGACGAAGCTTCCAGAGGAAGGATGAGGCAGAAATATTTGCTGTTTTGCAGCCTCTGCTGGTGATACCCAGGCAAACAGGGTCTGGAGTGGACCTACAGCAAACTCCAACAGACCTGCAGCTGAGGGGCCTGTCCACTAGAAGGAAAACTAACAAACAGAAAGCAATAGCATCATCAACAAAAAAGACAGATCAACAAAAGAGAAAATTAACAAAGATATCCAGGACTTGAACTCAGTTCTGGACCAAGCTGACCTAATACACATTTACTGAACTCTACACCCCAAATCAACAGAATACACATTCTTCTCAGCACCACATTGCACTTATTCTAAAATTGACCACATAGTTGGAAGTAAAACACTCCTCAGCATATGTAAAAGAACATAAATCACAACAAACTGTCTCTCAGACCACAATGCAATCAAATTAGAACTCAGGATTAAGAATCTCGCTCAAAACTACACAATTACATGAAAACTAAACAACCTGCTCCTGAATGACTACTGGGTAAATAACGAAATGAAGGCAGAAATAAAGATGTTCTTTGAAACCAATGAGAACAAAGACACAGCATACCAAAATCTCTGGGACACATTTAAAGCAGTGTGTAGAGGGAAATTTATAGCACTAAATGCCCACAAGAGAAAGCTGGAAAGATCTAAAATTGATACCCTAACATAACAATTAAAAGAACTAGAGAAGCAAGAGCAAACAAATTCAAAAGCTAGCAGAAGACAAGAAATAACTAAGACCAGAGCAGAACTGAAGGAGATAGAGACACACAAAACCCTTCAAAAAAATCAATGAATCCATTAGCTGTTTTTTTGAAAAGATCAACAAAATTGATAGACCGCTAGCAAGACTAATAAAGAATAAAAGCGAGAAGAATCAAATAGATGCAATAAAAAACAAAAAATAAAAATTGATAAAGGGGATACTACCACCGATCCCACAGAAATACAAACTACCATCAGAGACTACTATAAACACCTCTATGCAAATAAACTAGAAAATCTAGAAGAAATGGATAAATTCCTGGACACATACACCCTCCCAAGACTAAACCAGGAAGAAGTTGAATCTCTGCATAGGCCAATAACAGGCTCTGAAATGGAGGCAATAATTAACAGCCTACCAACCAAAGAGTCCAGGACCACACGGATTCACAGCCGAATTCTACCAAAGGTACAAAAAGGAGCTGGTACCATTCCTTCTGAAACAATTCTGATCAATAGAAAAAGAGGGAATCCTCCCTAACTCATTTTATGAGGCCAGCATCATCCTGATACCAAAGCCTGGCAGAGACACAACAAAAAAAGAAAATTTTAGACCAATATCCCTGATGAATATTGATGCGAAAATTCTCAATAAAATACTGGCAGACTGAATCCACCAGCACATCAAAAACTTGTTCACCATAATCAAGTTGGCTTCATCCCTGGGATGCAAGGCTGATTTAACATACACAAATCAATAAACGTTATCCATCATATAAATAGAACCAATGACAAAAGCCACATGATTATCTCAATAGATGCAGAAAAGGCCTTTGACAAAACTCAACAGCCTTTCATGCTAAAAACTCTCAATAAACTAAATATCAATGGAACATATCTCAACATAATAAGAGCTATTTATGACAAACCTACAGCCAATATCATACTGAATGGGCAAAAACTGGAAGCATTCCCTTTGAAAACTGGCAGAAGGATGCCCTCTCTCACCACTCCTATTTAACATAGTATTGGAAGTTCTGGCCAGGGCAATCAGGCAAGAGAAAGAAATAAAGCGTATTCAAATAGGAAGAGGGGAAGTCAAATTGTCTCTGTTTGTAGATGACTTGATTGTATATTTAGAAAACCCCATCGTCTCAGCCCAAAATCTCCTTAAGCTGATAAGCAACTTCAGCAAAGTCTCAGGATACAAAATCAATGTGCAAAAATCACAAGCATTCCTATACACCAATAACAGACAAACGGAGAGCCAAATCATGAGTGAACCCCCATTCACAATTGCTACTAAGAGAATAAAATACCTAGGAATCCAACTTACAAGGGATGTGAAGGACCTCTTCAAGGAGAACTACAAACCACTGCTCAGTGAAATAAAAGAGGACACAAACAAATGGAAAAACATTCCAAGCTCATGGATAGGAAGAATCAGTATCGTGAAAATGGCCTTACTGCCGAAAGTAATTTATGTATTCAATGTTATTCCCATCAAGCTACCACAGACTTTCTTCACAGAATTGGAAAAAACTACTTTAAACTTCATATGGAATCAAAAAAGAGCCTGCATAGCCACAACAATCCTGGGCAAGAAGAACAAACCTGAAGGCATCATGCTACCCGACTTCAAACTTTACTACAAGGCTACAGTAACCAAAACAGCATGGTACTGGTACCAAAACAGATACATAGACCAATGGATTAGAATGGAAGCCTCAGAATTAACACCACACATCTACCACCATCTGATCTTTGACAAATCTGACACACACAAATAATGGGGAAAAGATTCCCTATTTAATAAATGGTGTTGGGAAAACTGGCTAGCCACACGCAGAAAACTGAAACAGGTCCCCTTCATTACACCGTATACAAAAATCAACTCAAGATGGATCAAAGACGTAAATGTAAGACCTAGGATCATAAAAAGCCTAGAAGAAAACCTAGGCAATACCATTCAGGACATAGGCATGGGCAAAGCCTTCATGTCTAAAACACCAAAAGCAATGGCAACAAAAGCCAAAAATGACAAATGGGATCTAATTAAACTAAAGAGCTTCTTCACAGCAAAAGAAACTATCATCAGAGTGAACAGACAACTTACAGAATGGGAGAAAATTTTTGCAATCTATCCATCTGACAAAGGGCTAATATTCCAAAATCTACAAAGAACTTAAACAAATTTACAAGAAAAAAGCAAACAACCCCATCAAAAAATGGGCAAAGGATATGAACAGAAACTTCTCAAAAGAAGGTATTTATGCAGCCAACAGACATATGAAAAAATGCTCATCATCACTGGTCATTAGAAAAATGCAAATCAAAACCATAATGAGATACCATCTCACACCAGTTAGAACGTGATCATTAAAAAGTCGGGAAACAGCAGACGCTGGAGAGGTCGTGGAAAAATAGGAACACTTTTACACTGTTGATGGGAGTATAAATTAGTTCAACCATTGCGGAAGACAGTGTGGCAATTCCTCAAGGATCTAGAAGTAGAAATACATTTGATCCAACAATCAATCCCATTATGGGCCATATACCCAAAGGATTATAAATCAGTCTACGATAAAGACATATGCACACGTACGTTTATTGCGGCACTATTCACAATAGCAAAGACGTGGAACCAACCCAAATGTCCATCAGTGATAGACTGGACTAAGAAAATGTGGCACATATGCACCATGGAATACTATGCAGCCATTAAAAAGGATGAGTTCCTGTCCTTTGCGGGGACATGGATAAAGCTGGAAAGCATCATTCTCAGCAAACTATCACAAGAACAGAAAACCAAACACCACATGTTCTCACTCATAAGTGGGAGCTGAACAATGAGAACACATGGACACAGGGAGGGTAACATCACATACTGGGGCCTATGGGCGATGGAGGGTTAGGGGATGGATAACATTAGGAGAAATACCTAATGTAGGTGACTGGTTGATGGGTGCAGCAAACCACCATGGCCCGTGTGTGCCTATGTAACAAAACTGCATGTTCTGTACATGTAACCCAGAACTTAAAGTATAATATTAAAAAAAAAAAAAAAGTTACTATAAACAGATACAGTTCTTGTCCTTTAAGGATCTAGAGTCTTGATTGTAGTCTAAAACAAACATGTATCCAGGCCATATCGATGTCTTTACCTTTGGGCATCCCAAGATTTACCATCCAAGAGCTATTACTATTCCAACTGCCAATAGGTGACTATTCTGTGTGAAATTCACCATATGTGCTATGAGACAAAAAGAAACAGCCAAGTCTTCTGCGCTGCTTTAAATAGGCACAACATAGCTGCTCTACTGTAAAACACACATGGTCCAGTCTAAAATAGAGCTCAAGCATAACCAAAGACGTCTTTGTTTATATAATACAACTGAAGAGTAGCAAAGAGTCAGATAAAACATCCTTTGCCTACGTAGTAGGCAAGGCTGGCTCCCAGGCGGGGCTGGCTAATTCCTGCACTATATTAAGTGCTTTCCCAGGGCGTGCCAAGAGGCACATAGACAGAATGTGCTTGATTACATTAGTTGTTGACTAGGGCCCTGTGGACTCATCAAAGGAAGGAATGCAGCCCAGCACTGTTTCAACACCCCTCACTCTAATCAGGGTTCCCACTGGGTTACAGAGGCCCCTCTTAGTGCCAGTGAATACTCTTAGTATGTAGGGGGCTTGTTTTAAGAAATTTAAACCCCAGAAAAGATTAAATATCTACAATCAGTCAGGCACCAGACCAAGCAGTTCAAAGAAACTTGTTTACTTTAGCCTATGCTATTGAGCAGGAATCTTAACCAGAGCTCTTCCTATCCTTAAAATGATAGGAAAATGTATATGCACAGTTTATTGCTTCAAGGAGAAAGGTCATATCAGGCTCACCACTGGAATACTCAGGTTCCTGAGAAGGCCGATTTGATAGTAAGACTGGCTGAGAGGTTTCTGAACTGTCATTGCATTCTCAGAGAGACCTAGCAGCCCAGAGAGGTAAACTGCTAAAGCATCAAAGGACCATTCTATCTAAAGATCTCTGGCTCTCTGCCTTGATCTCTTCCTTGATTTGTGTTGGGGTTAAGAAGCTACATTTCCATTTCCCACGAAGTAGCAAAGCCATCAAGCCAATGCCAGAACCACTATAACTCCATCCCTCCCACCTGTATCACTACTCCGGATTTGGTGCAAACCTAGGTTTCAAGACTAAAATGTTGTAGCAAGATTTTAATTCAGTTGAGACTACAGGAGAGAATGCCTAGGAACTGGGCTTAAGTGTCCTAAGACTCTATGACTTACAGGCAGTAAATCATTATGGGATAGACCCCTAAAGTCTGTTATCCACAAGAGTGTGCTCAATTCTTCATTGAAATAATCCTGACCTTACTGTCGTCAGCCACACTAACAAATGGCCTCCTCTTGAACAACACTGGCCTGGGCTGTGGTTTTGCACACAGGCCCCTT
This sequence comes from Macaca fascicularis, assembly GCF_037993035.2. NCBI lineage: Eukaryota > Metazoa > Chordata > Mammalia > Primates > Cercopithecidae > Macaca > Macaca fascicularis. The sequence continues at coordinate 55,761,122 of NC_088379.1, forward strand.
TTTCTCCAGAGCCTGGCTGGTGTAGACTACAATGGAGAACAAGTCAGAGTTAAGAGGGACTTCTCCTCCTTACAACTTCTTACCACAGGACTGTCATGCCTGTAGAGACAGCTGACAGAGATTTGATAGAGCCAAGAGAAATATGAAAGGTATTTTGATAATCTCAGAAATAAGCCTTATTGAGAATACATACTACGTCTTGGACAACTCGAAGTTAAACCTCAGAGTTAAGCCCATATATGGAGTAAGCCCATAAGCTGGCACAGGTAGGATGATTCTTGCCCTGCTGCCACCATTCCAGAGGAGGTACTTTGTTATTTGAACTCACATAAACAAGGTTTGTTGTTGTTGTTTTGTTATTTATGGGGAAAACTATTTGTTAAAATTCAAGATACTTGGCACATATGTTGGTCAGAAGAAATCAGTGTGCATTTTAAAGAAACCAAACATGCTGCCAATTCCAAAATAAATACTGTTTTCAGAATAATGACAGAAATTAGCCAGTATGCTGTAACTTGTTCAAATATGTTCTAGGCACAAAAGACTTAAGAGTCTGAGATACATCCATTCATATCTTTAAAAAATTCTCCCCGTAGATCTGATTAAGACAAAAGAACAAGGAGCAAACAAAGAGACATATTTTACACTTCTGTTTCACTTCAGTAGACAAGCAGGGAAAACACAGGAGAGAAGGAGTTCCCCTTGCCTCCATGTAGTAACATTAGTGGCTTCTGGAAGGCATGATCTGAACCACCCAATTACACCAGCTGTCAGTCAAGAGGTTTTGCTTGTTTAGTAATGTTCTCCAAAGTGGAGTTTCCCATACACGGGTCCATGGACCAGTATCAGAATCACCTGAGAGACTTGTTAAAAGTAAAACTTAGGACCCTACCCTCACCTCGCTGAATTAGCGTCCTCAGAACTGTGTTACGTGGCTGAGTTTTTGATAAATTCCCTAACAAACTATAAGGTAAAGTCAGGATTAGGAACTATTATCCCATGTTTTTGCAGCTCTATTCACAATAGCCAAGCTATGGAATCAACCTAAGTGTCCAACAACAGCTGAATGGATAAATAAAATGTGACATCTATAGACCATGGAATACTATTAACATTCAGTCATAAAAAGAATGAAATCCTGTCATTCACGGAAAAATGGATGGAACTAGAGGACACTGTGTTAAATGAAATAAGCCAAGAACAGAAAGTTAAACACCTCATATTCTCACTCATATGTGGGGGGAATAAAGTTTATCGTATAGAAGTCAAAAGTAGGATAAAGAATACCAGGGTCTGGGAAAGGTAAGGGAAGGAAGGGATAGGGAAAGATTTGTTAAAGGATACAAAATTACAGCTAGATGGGAGGAGGAAGTTCTAGTGTGCTCTATCACTGTAGGATGATTATAGTTAGCAATAATATATATTTCAAACAGCTAGAAGGAGGATATTCAAAGTTCCCAACATAAAGAAATGATAAATGTTTAAGATGATGGATGCTCTAATTGCCATGATCTGATCACTACACATTATATGTATTAAAACATCCTTACATACCTCATGAATATGTATAATTATTTTTTAAAAGAACATGAAAAGATAATGTTTATACTGGGAGAAAATATTTGCAACTCACATATTCTATAAAAGCGTTGCATACAAAATATAAAAAATAAATAAGCAAAAATTTAAAAAATAAAATGCCTGACCTTAACTTGCTCACATAATTTGTCAGACACTATTAGAAATATAATAAAAGTATTAAAAGAAGAATGTATCTATCAAGTATAGCTATTTGATTGTTTTGGTTCGGCCATTTCATAACTGCATTAACTAGGAAATAAGTAGCCATGTACAAAATCTGTTTGGCAAGAACAAGTACTACTTATGTAGTATTAACCTTTTAAGAGTGTTTCACGAGCCATTTCTGGAGTACAAAATATTAATGATTTGCATTAATTGTTTGTGTTGCACGTTAATGTTTTTAAAGCCCATTCGCAAGCCAGGGACCTCAAAGAAAGTTACCAGAAAAAAAAAAAGTCACCTAACAGAAAAGCTCACAAACTGCTAAGATAAAAAAAAAAATAATAAAACAAATCATAGACCCATGAATCTCCAGATCTACAGATTGCAGAGGTTAAGTCTAAATGTAAGTATGTGTATGAAGTGATTGGTAGGTCTTTTAAAAACCAACTTCCTAATACGTGTTTGTTGATTGATCATTCATTCATTCATTTGTTCAGCTAGCTTTTGACATGAGTTTTCTATACCTTATGGTAAAAGGATATTATTACTTTTTATCAAGCACAAAAATATGCTAACCACATGCAATTAGACATTTTCCCTTTCTCCTTTGGAGAATTCTTATCTAAAATTTAGATTCAGGGCATGAAAAATACAGAAAAAAAGGGCAACACATTCACTAAGGTGAAGGAGATTATCAAAGAAATTGTCTATGTGTGGCACATTTTCTTAATCCAGTCTGTCATTGATGGACATTTGGGTTGGTTCACAGAATGGAATACTATGCAGCCATGAAAAAGGATGAGCTCATGTCTTTGTAGGGACATGGATGCAGCTGGAAACCATCATTCTCAGCAAATTATCGCAAGAACAGAAAACCAAACACTGCATGTTCTCACTCATAGGTGGGAATTGAACAATGAGAATGCTTGGACACAAGAAGGGGAACATCACACACCAGGGCCTGTCGTCGGGTGGGGGAAGTGAGGAGGGATAGCATTAGGAGATATACCTAATTTAAATGATGACTTAATGGGTGCAGCACACCAACATGGCACATGTATACATATGTAACAAACCTGCACGTTGCGCACATGTACCCTAGAACTTAAAGTATAATAAAATTTTTTTTAAAAAAAAAGAAAAAGAAATTGTCAATACAGTACAAAACTGGCATGTCAAAGATTCCAAAAATTGCTTTTTTCTGGATTTTTTAAAACATACATTCTTAAAAGTTTTTCTAATTTGGGATCTTTGCCTACTTCTTGAAAGCAATGCCATCAGAAGTGTGTAATATGGCTGCACTAAACCTGTTTTTCTCATATTATTCTCCTATGTGTTTTATTCTCCTTTTATTTTCTACGTTTTTCCTTTCTGTCTCAGTGAACTATTCATGACTTTTACATTGTTGAAAACAGATAGAACCTCATCTTACATTTCACAATTTATTCACTGAGATTGTATATTGTCACGTTTCTTATTTTATCCTGTTTTCAACAATTGTGCATTTCCCCTGTGATGCTAAGACTAATATGTTCAAAAATGATAGTGAGGAACACACATCCTCTCCCCCATCTCTTGTCAAAAACCTATAAAAGAGAATTCGTATGGGTCTCTATAAGTACCAAGGAGTTTCCCTCCTGTTATCTTTCCTCATATCCTCCCCTGGCCCTTTGAGAGGAGCAAATAAAGAGCTCATGGTTGAGGAGATGAGTATCTATCCTTTCATTATGCCGTTAGTTATATTGAGAGAAAAAAAAATAAACAGCAAAGCACATCTAGAGTGCTTTGAATAGCCAAATTTCTAGAACTTCCTGATGCCTGTCAACCACTCCATCCCTCTTAACCTCCTTCAAAATGAGGATTGTGGATAAACAATATATAACCATATAAAAATATATCACGTCAGGTAAAATCAACAGTCCAAAGCAGATGTGGAAGGCAAGTATTCCCATTAAACATTTACTTTTCAGAGGACTCTGCCAAGCCAAGCCTGAATTCTGGCTTCAAAACAAAGGTAAGGACCCTTTCAGACTGGTGGGCATAGCCACAGGGAGCCAGCTGATGCCAGGAGGAGAAATTGGGAGAATGGCAGGTTTTCTAAGCAATTTGGAACTAAAGGAAGGAAAACCCTGGAAAGGAAACCAAACCACTGCTGAGAAAACAAATGAATATGATCAATCTAAATCAGAAAAAATCATCAATGGAGGAAGCAAGGTTACAAAGCAAGGTTAGGCTGAACACCTTGTCTGAGAGTCAGGATTAGCTCAATTTTATTATAAAATTATTATAACAATATAAAACTTTCCAAAATCTTAATAGAAAAGTGTTGCAGGACCTGAAATACAGAATAAGGGTACAATTCTAGAATAGAGCTCTTGAGTATCTGTTAAGTACCTGCCTTCTCCCCATTCAGTTCAAAGTTCTTCTAAGATGACTGTAAGTTCTTTGAAGACAAGCATTTTGTGTCTCATTTCCATACCACCAACACCTGGCATGGAAAACATACCAGCTCTGCAATAAATTTCTGCTGAGTTGACTGAATGAATAAACAAATTTATACCTACTTTTCTCTTTTAAATGAATTAACAGGCAACATGAAAGCAAGCAAAAAAGCACATGTGGTGAACCATTTTAATCTTGCTAGCAAGATCCGATTTATTTATTCAAATGAATAAGACACTGGTCTAACGTGCCCCAGTAGTTCAAAGGAAAAAAAAGCTTAGTGGGTGGCATCAGATCTCCCTCTTCCCCACACATCTGCCAAGGTTGTGTTTTCTGACTTCTTACTATCTCGGGCCCTTTGATAGATTTATATTAAGTATTTTTAAATTATTTGCATATTATAGAGCAAACATGTTAACATTATAATTGCCAAAGGAACTGTAGTGAATCTGGTGGTAACTTGCTTCATGTGAAATTAGTAGCAGTACCTCAAGAAGTTCCTGTTCAGATTTATTTTCTAAACATTTATTTTTGCCTTGTGTTGAGTATCAAAGTTATGCCACAAACATTCCTGCAAGAAGTCGTAGTAAAATATTAAATAAAACACAGTCACAGTTTCTTAGTGATGCAGGAGGTCCTAGCTAAGCCCTGAGCTAAGTGAGCTGTAAGCATGCAGAGGCTACTTTCTACAAGTGAATGTTGCACTCTAGCTGGTCCCAATACACACCAAGTGCAGGAAGGTGCTGCTATCTGGCACAACTGGGCATAGAGCCTAATTCCACCAGCACTCCTGATTTGCAAAGCTAAGGTAAAGAACTGTGTCTCAGTCCATTTAGGCCACTATAACAAAATACCTTACCATGGGTAGCTTATGAACAATAGAAATTTATTTCTCATAGTTCTGGAGGCTGAAAGTCCCAGATCAAGGTGCCAGCTGGTTCAGTGTCTAGTGAGGGCCCACTTTCTCACAGATGATGACTTTTCACTGTGTCCTCATGTGGTAAAAGGGGCTGGCTGGGTCTCTGCGCTCTCTTGTATACAGGCACTAACCCCAATCATGAGGGCTCTTCCTTCATCATCTAATCTCATCCCGTAGACCCTATTTTCTAATGCCATTACCTTGGGAGTTAGGATTTCAACATCTAAATTCTGGAGAGACACAAGCATTCAAACCATAGCAAACTATAATACATTACCCTTCATAAATGCACATCCCTGCTAGGCCCACCTATTCTCTCCCCAGATCCCTACTTCCACCACTCCCCATCTCTGAGGAGGAAGAAAACTATGAGGAACAGTTATGAGCTGCACATGCAGACCCAGAAAGCCACCCGTCCACGGTGACCTCTCAGAGGGCAAGAGAAAACTAAACCACTTCCAGTTCTTGAGATTCCAGGTATGTTTTAAAAATTGAAAAAGGAAATACTAAGAAGTTCAAATGCTTTATTTAACAATTAAAATTGTTTAAGAAATGTCTTCTTCCAATATCATGAGTTCATCCACCAGTTAGTGGCTACTGAAGATAATATTAAAAGTCTACATACTGGTCCCTTCATGGTGTTGAGGCTGGGTTCTAAGGATTTCCTCAGAGTTCCCCTGAAACCACTTCCAGAGGCCAAGATGCTCTTACTTGCCTTTCTGTGTCATAGTGGGAAAGGCAGAGAGAGCAGTTTACTAGAAAGCAATGAGCTGTTTCCTCTGCCTCTTTTCATGCTCCAGAATGAGCACAAGTGGATACTGATATACTCCAGATGTGGAAGGGGAAGCCATATACACCCCATGCCATTTCCAAAAGCGTTTTGTTACCTATGAATAAGATACAAATCTAGATGTGTTTTCATTTGGTTTAAAGAATAGGAGAGTTGCTCAATGTTCAACTTCTGCTCTTATCTCTACTCTAGATGAAGGTATTTTACCTTCTTTCTTCTTCCCTCAGATCTGAAGCAGGGGTCAGTGCACTCACTTTACTGCAATAAATTTAGGTTTATCTGACAGAGACAGAGAGGAACCTCTAGTAATGTGATAGCTTCAATCTCAAGGTAATAAAATCTTTATAGTAGCCCTCAGTATATATTTGCCTTGCACAAATTCTTCAACTTCTTATGTTTTCTTCAATTT